>NW_027514642.1:0-151656 GCF_048772815.1 Callospermophilus lateralis
ACCTCAAAATTCTTCTCCACAATTGCCTCCCTCCAACTAGCCACTCCAGGCAGCGCAGGATTGGACCTCTGTGCCACCACCGATACTATATTGTACTCAATGCAAGGACCCCAGATAATACCCACTGGAATTATGGGTCCCCCTCAATCTCATATGTGTGCCCTTATTTTTGGGAGAGCCTCTACTAACTTACATGGTGTTCAGGTCTTCCATGGCATTAATAATAATGATTTCACTGGAGAAAAAAAATACTGGCCACAGCTATTAATGGAGTTGTGGCCATCCCAGCACGAACAAGTCTTGCACAATTAATACTCCTTCCCTTGAATCCAGGAGGCACTTCCACCGCCCAAACCTACCGCAGGGGACTGCCTCCTTGGGCTGCTCTGATGTAAATTTGGTTCAACCCGTTTCTCACAAAAGACCCACAATTTCCTTACTTATTGAAGGAAAGGAATTCCAAGGAATTCTAGATACTGGAGCTGATGACACAATTATTTCTCAAAAATATTGGCCATCAGCTTGGACCCTCACCTCATCCTTGACTGACCTTAAAGGGATAGGACAGTCAAAAAATCCTCTGGTCAGCTCTACGGCTCTTAGCTGGACTTATAAAGAGGGTAATAAGGGAATTGTCACTCTTTTCGTTGTTCCTGACCTCCCTGTTAACCTATGGGCCCAAGATATTTTGAGTCAAATGGAAGTTATTCATGCCAGTCCCAATTCTATGGTAACTCATCAAATGCTTCATATAAATTTTGTCCCTGGTACAGGCCTTGGGAGACTGAGACAAGGACTGGTTGAGCCAATAAAACCCATACAAAAAACAAATACATATGGACTTGGGTATTCGGATTTTTAGTGTCGGTCTCTGACTCTCCTGTACCCCATGGAGATAAAATTATTTGGGAAACTCAGACTCTTGTGTGGGTGAATCAATGGCCACTTACCCAAGAAAATATGGAGGCTGCCTCCATGTTAATGTAGGAACAGCTGGCAGCCGGCCATGTAGAGCCCTCAACCTCAACATCGAATACTCCAATTTTTGTTAACAAGTAAAAATCAGGCAAGTGGTGCCTTTTACAATATTTGTGTGCCATTAATAAAGCTATGTGCCCAATAAGAGCACTACAGCCAGGCATTCCCACACCAGTGGCTATTCCCAAAAACTATTGTAAAATGATTATTGAGTTAAAAGATTGTTTTTTTACCATTCCTTTACATCCTGCGGATAGACCCTATTTTGCCTTTAGTCTCCCTCGCATTAATTTTCAGGACTCTATGCAGAGATTTCAATGGAAGGTTCTTCCCCAAGGTATGGCCAACAGCCCTAGTCTTTGCCAAAAATACGTTGCTCAAGCAGTAGACCCTGTGAGAGAGCTATGGCCACAAATTTATATTTTACATTATATGGATGATTTGTTAATTGCTGCACCTAATAACCATGACCTTAATAATTGTTACTTGGACATTTACAAAAACCTCACTTCCTTGGGACAACAGATAGCTCCTAATAAGGTTAAAACACAGGACTGTTATACCTATTTGGGCCTTAAACTTCAAGATAATCAGATCCAAATTCCTAAGATACCACTATTGGTGGACCATCTTCACAACCTTAATGATTTTCAAAAATTCCTGGGGAATATTCAATGGCTAAAAACATATTTAAAATTACCACCTTGTGTACTTTTGTCCCTTAATGATATTTTGAGAGGTGATTCCCACCCCTCCTCCCCTCAAAAACTTACTCCCGAGGCATGACAGGCATTAAACCAAGTCACAGAAGCCATTGCCAAACAGTTTTTTACAGAACATTCTTATCACCTTCCTCTGGTTCTGGTTATTTTACACACTCCTCATACACCCACAGGAATATTTTGGCAACGAAATACACATTTTAGAAATAAAGGCTGCCTTTGCTTTGGGTCCATTTACCCACCACATTCTCCAAGGTTATTACTGTTTGTCTTGCTCAGGTAGCTTCTATTATTTTTAAAAGTCGTTTGCTATCTCGACAACATTTTGGCAAAGACCATGATAATATTTTAATTTCATATACTAAAGACCAAATCCAATTTTTACTACAGACGGAGGATGAATGGCGTATTGCCTTATCAGGCTTTTTGGGAACAATTGATAACCACCTACCCAATGACCCCCTTTTACATTTTGTCCAGTTACATCCATTTATTTTTGCCAAAATTACTCAAAAGGCTCCCATTCCTCAAGCCCTTACTGTCTTTACAGACAGTTCCAGTAATGGCCGAGCAGTCTTTGTTGTCAATAACCAGCCTAACACCTTTGATACTGTCTATCATTCAGCACAGTTTGTGGAAATGTTTGCAATAACACAAGTTTTTAAAACATTTTTTGATAATCCTGTCAATATTTATACATACAGTGCCTACATTGCTCATTCTGTGCGCCTGCTTGAGATTTCACCCACCATTAAGGCTTCTTCCAATGTCGCCCATCGGTTTCACCAGCTTCAGCAGCTAATTCAGGCCAGACAACACCCATTTTTCTTAGGACACAGCAGGGCACACTCTGATCTTCCCAGCCCTCTAACACAAGGTAATGCCAAAGCTGATGCAGCAACTCGTTTCATCTTTCCAATTTTTGTTGGCTGCACTCAAAAGGCCACGGAGTTACACAATCTTCACCATCTAAATTCCCAGAACCTTAGATAACTATGTAAAATTACCAGCAACAGGCAAGAGAAATAGTAAAAGCATGCCCTGGTTGCCCTGTCTCCCTCCCCATTCAACACTTGGGAGTTAACCCCCGAAGATTACTGTCCAATCAGTTTTGGCAAATGGATGTTACTCATTTTTCTGAATTTGGAAAAACCAAATATGTACACGTTTCTGTAGATACCTTCAGTGGCCTTATTTTCGCATCACCACATTCTGGAGAGGCTATCAAAGATGTCCTTTCTCATCTTGTTTCAGCGTTTTCTGTAATGGGTAAACCAATACATATTAAAAAAAGATAATTGTCCTGCATATACCAGTGCCAAGTTTAAACAGTTTTGTGCTACCTCGCAAATTTGGCATACTACTGGAATTCCATACAAGCCTCAGGCATTGTGGAACGTGCCCACCTTACCTAAAGACTTGGCTAACCCGCATTAATGCTTCTGCACTTGTATTTACCACTCACAGGCATCGCCTTAATCATGCATTATTTGCCCTTATTTTTCTTTCCCTAGACAATGAAGGCCATTCGGCTGCAGACTGACACAGGCAATCCTCGTCCAATTCTGTTCGCCCACCTGTTATGTGGCACAATCCCCTTACAAATAAATGGAAACGCCCAGGTCCTGTCCTCATCTGTGGACGAGGCTCAGCTTGTGTTTTGGACGAAGAGCAAGCAGCCCCAAGATGGTTACCAGAACGCCTGGTTAAACAGGTTAATGGCTTACCTCAACACGGGGATGGAGGCCCTCCCCCTGAGGACAAGTTTTCCTCTTTTTCAGATGCAGCCAACAATCTGTGTGAGGATCCTACTTAAGGCACTTATGCTGAACAGGATTGTACACGGAGGCTTTGGCCCTCCACCTTCCAACATCATGGAGTACCTTTTTGGCCCTCCCTGTGAACGCAAGGGAGGATCTTGGACTCAGGCTTCCACTAGTTTGACCCAGACTGCTGACTGCGTGACTAAGGTGGCTTACCTCCGGGCCGAGGTTGACCATAAACTCAGAGGAGTTCATCAGCCTAAATTGGTATGTGTTAACAAGCCAAAGATTATTCCCCCTAGTACAAGTAAAGCTCTCCAAAATTGTTCTGCAACTTGAACGCATACCCAAGCGATGCATGCCACTTGTTATGCGTCGGCCTCAATTTGTGTTAACAAGCAGGGAGAACAATTTTTTGAAGCCTCCCTAACTAAAACTCATGCAGCAGGAGGGACCACTATTCATTATACCCCCGTTCTTTTTGACCGGGGAGGAGAAGGCAAATACACCAAGCTACAGTCAGCTGGGTGCCAAGGCCCTGTTGGTAAACCCTCCTGCTGCCCCATTAAGGCACCTACAGGGGTCACTGATGGTGGAGGATTCCCTTATGCTGTCAAGCATCCTCAGATAATCAAACTTTTGAAACCCCAAATCCCTGAGCTCACATATCATCCCTTAATATAGCCAAAATGCCAGCTCCCAGGTTTAGATAACAATACATTAGATATTTTGGAAACTACCTTCTCCTTGCTTAATAATTCCAACCCCAACTTTGCTGGTGATTGCTGGCTCTCCATGACAACAGGGGCAATCATGCCTATGGCAGTTCCTATTAATTCTATCATAGACGATGATAATACATGCCAACCCAGATTTCATTTAAAAGTACAGTCTATAGGCACTTTTACAATATGTCTTTTAGGCGCGATGCAAAATAATACCTATGATATTGATGTTGGAGTTACTTCCTTTGGAAATTGCTCAACAGTACAAAACTATTCCTCATCCACCCCATCTCTTTGTCCCTCCAATGGCACAGTTTTTATGTGTGGAGGAAACTCGGCCTTCCCGAGGCTTCCATCGAATTGGACCGTTGGCTGTGTTCTTGCCTTATTACTCCCTGATATAACTATTGTCCCAGGAGACGAAACTCTATGCATTCCTAGTCTAGACACCTCAGTCAAAAGACACAGGCGGGCAATACAGGCCTTACCACTCGTTGCCAGACTTGGAATAACAGCTACTGTGGCCACAGGTACAGCTGGCTTAGGCATGGCTATACACTCTTAGCGTCGCCTGTCTCAACAACTTATAAATGATGTAAAAACTCTATCAGGAACCATTAAAGATTTGCAGGACCTAGTAGACTCCCTGGCAGAAGTGTTCCTTCAAAACAGAGAAGGCTTAGATTTACTGACAGCTAACCAGGGAGGTATTTGCTTGGCCTTAGGGGAACGATGCTGCTTTAATGCCAATAAATCAGCCATAGTACGCACTAAAATTAAGCAGCTTCAAGAAGATCTAGAAAAGAGATGAAGGGAACTTTTTGAAAATCCCCTCTGGACTGGGTTTAATGGATTTCTACCCTACCTTCTTCCCCTATTAGGCCCTTTGTTGGGTTTACTTTTAATGGTGTCCATAGGACCCTGCATTATAAACAGGCTTGTACAATTTATTAGAGAACAGATTAATATTTTGGCCTCTAAGCCCATACAGGTCCACTATCATCGCCTGGAGATGGAAGACCATGCTGCCAACATTTAAAAGGATGTTCTACCCTTCTCACAGGCTTATTTCTTAAGTTTACATCCCCACAGATCTCTCTTTCTTACATTAAACTATAAGTAACAGCTCTGACCAACCATCTTCTGCCATTGCCATAAGGGTTCGTCCTCCATGGGCCCCTCCACTTGGGGGAGGATGCACCCATGGAGTGAGGACGTTAGGCCATAATAACGGAGGGTGCAGGATGGACTGCAGGAGGATGTATCCACGGATCCCAAAACAGAAGACCTCTTAGTGACACGCTCTGGTGCATGGTGGTCAGCCTGCTTCCCCCTCAAAGCCGTCTCCTCCCAAAACATGCCAAGGCCACCACAAAATCTCCTAGTAAACATGCTCTCTCGAATCAGGAGATATTCTAAGGCCTGCTAGAGAAACAGAGCCTCTATCACCCCCTAAAACATTGGCCGGTAAGCTATGGTCAAATATTTTATATAAGAAAGAGAGGTCAGGGGCTAGAAGGAAGTTCTCCTTCAAAGAATAGCCTGACACTGAAAAGAAACAGCCCCCTGGGAGATATCCTGCCTGGGAGACATCCCGCAGCCATCTATCTCCCTGAGACATCCTGCGGCCATCTGTCTTCCTGCAACATCCTGAGGTTATCAAACTTTCTGAAGACATCCAGCAACTGCCGATAAGAGAGCTTTCCCATCCACAACATATAAATTCCCATGTGAGAACAATAAAAGTTTGCAGCATGATCAGAACTCCAGTCTTGCTGTAATCTCTCGTGTCTCTTTTCCCTTCATTCCTCCCCAACTAGGTTCCTTGCCCACATTGATGTGTGCGGCCGGCCGGGACAACTGACACTAACCCATACCCTACTACACTCTGACTACTAATCCTAATATGATGGAGAAAAATAACCCAAACAGAATAGAAACACAAGCAGTTCAGAGGAGGCATGGTGTATATTTGGACTTGCCTTTTGCATGATATAGGGTAGGTGTTATAAATCTAGTTAATTTTTAATTGAAATCGTTCTCCATGTGTTTTTAAAGTTAACAAATATGTGAATTCCTGTCTCCATTTCTCTGTAGCCTATTCAACACATGTATTTTTATCTGCACATATAGAATCCTACTTGGAATCACACGTACATTCTTGTGAGGAGGCTGACTTGGCAGATACAAATTGTGAGAAGAGATCACTCCCCATAAACGCTGTTGGAACTCAAAATTCAATCTATGGGTGAGCTTCCTAGTAGAACAACATTTTACATAAATCCATGTTCAGTAACATAAATATTTTTGCATCTATGGATGATATATATTTCATGATGAATTTTGTTTGGCATATATATTGCTACTTTTTACTGTCTGTGTGTGTGTTTTGTATATATATACACTCTTCAGATTTTTCAAAATATGAAATATATGTGTCTTATATACACTCCCTAAATTCATTTATGTTCATGTATTTGGATTTATAATCAACTTTTCACAAGATCATTCTCAGAAATATTCATCCACCTGAAATACATATTTGTTTTCTAGTACTGAAAACTAACTTAAGTGAATGGTGCATACAATCCTAATATTTCTACAGTGACTGACACAGTTTAACATCAATGCAAGTAGAAATCTATCTGACATGATGTGTATTTTGAAGTTCATTTTGTTCAACACTGGTACATTACAATTTCTTCAGTTTATTCACATCATAGGATATATATTTCATCCACAAGTTCACAATTTATACGCATTTGATTCATTTTCAATCATTTCCTGCTTCAGAACACATGTATTACTCCTAGTTTCCTGAATGGTCTTTTCATGACACTTATTTCCAAACACATTCATTTTGGTTTTCATAATCATTTTGAAGCAAAACTCACACATTCTTCATGATATACCATAACCCTAATTTTACCATTATATGTGTAACTGATTGGAATGAATGATTGTATATCAATATAAGATTCCCTGTATATTTTCTGATATCAATTCAATCCATTATTTAAAGTTTGAACCACTTTTATTATTTATTCACATTATGGTCTATTCATGCATTATTTCTATATTTATAGACACAGGGTACATCTATTTGTATCCCCAATACTAATTTATTCATCTTCAAAATGTAGCTCCCAGAAATGTTGTCAGAAATACTCATGTCACCTGATCTACATATACATTTTATCACAGTAATATTCTGGACACATTATGAAAATGTCACACTTATGATTGTACCAAAGCCTAAGTGAAAGTGAGCATGCGTTACTAAAAACATCCATGTCCAGGTTGCCTAATGCTCTCTAATGTCAATACTATTGGTGAATACATATTTGTTTCTTCCTAAGATTATATATTCAACCTCAATCCTGTTGAAAATGTCTAATCCTACCACACAATTTATACTTTGCCTGATTTCCTAATGTCTCTATTGATTTCTGCTTCCCTACATATTATCCCAGTTCATTATTGTGACTGACTCTTCACATGTGCTGACATTTACATTCACTGTCTACTCGAAAGCCTATTGCTAAAGAACTTTTGGTCCCACTCTTATACTCACTCTTCTTTCTAAACCTACCGACTTTCGTCTTAATCGTACCGACTATCACTTTTTGACTGGATGTTCTCTTTGACATTCAATCATCCAAGGTACAAGGCAATTGTATATCGATTCATCTGAGACATCTGTGCAGAATATAATTCAAAGCTAAGTATCCCACTCAAAGGCCTAATGCTTTTCTGGGCTTCAAATCTTACCTGGATTTCTGTTTTCAAACTTATATTTCCCCTGTATATTCTTGAAAATATTGCAGGTTCCCAATACCATTAATCTTCTTGCACAATGATTCCGAACCCAAATAGAACCTGTTTTTAACCGTAACCATACACTCTTTTCTCAATCTCACTTTACAGAAGAGCAGGTACAGAGTTCGTCTTACAATACAGGAATGTAGGGGATCTTCCACCTGCTGAGAACCTAAAATATCCATGCAGAAATGATCCCTGGATAAGATGTAGGCAGCTATTGAGGAACTAAGAGAGCAAAAGTCATCTTCCAATGCAAAAACCCTGGTCAGAATGAAGGGATGTGTCTGAATCAGCCTCTCTCTTCTTAATGTAGAGAAGATGGACCAAACCAGGCCTGTGTGGAGAGCTGTTCCTGGGTGCCTATGGTTTACATACCATTCTAATTTGTGAAAGTGTCACAGGAAGTAGGGGCAGCCTCCATTTCATGGGACACTTGGAAGCAACTGAAGCAATTGTTAGGACAAAGTGGTTGTCACGGTAGTGACCTCACTCAGTTCCTGAAAGAATTGACCTACTTAACTTCCTTGTTGATGGAACTCTCTGAACTTGGTATCCAGGAAGCCAGGCACCCAGAGCCAGTCCCAGTCCCCGTCCCAGTGGGCTCAATTGTTTGTATTTACCATGGACATAGTCAGTCTTTCTTGGTACCTACTGATGTGAGGATGGTCAAATGACAGAATAGCTATGAAGAGGGTCCTTTCCTGGGAAAGTAGGTAGTTGCTCACCACTGGCTGCTGGCAACTTCACTGAGTTGAAAAAGGAGACAAGATCTGAGACCGTACAGGCCATTTCGGGGGAACGAAGTATGGCTCACCAGTCAGAGGACACTCCATATAGTCAGAGACCTACTTGGGGGAAGGAGGTGCCTTTTTGAGTGTGGGTGTGAGTATGTGGTTTTGTCTCATGTTCTGAGAATAGGTAGGAAAGTCGGTTTGTTTGTTTTGGGGTAGACTGTTTCTTGTATGTCGTTTGGCAAGGCGAGTGTTTCTATGTCTGTGTATCTTACTGTGTCAGTGGTTGTAGACAATAGAAAAGAGAATGCATCAATGGATGTGTTGTGTCTAGTAGAAAGCTCCCAGCATTCATCCTGCCCAATGTATGAATAGAGAGTGGGCAGCCTTATTGATGTGCAACACCTATTATATTCCTAAGTTTCAGTTTTCTTCCTGAATTCTCTCAACTCTCCAGAATAGGCTCATGGTTTTGTGTCCAAGATATGTACCACCTCCAAGCTCTGTGAAATGGCCATGTACTGAATAGCTGAAGGAAATGTGATCATCTCAGAAAACTCAAATATCAGTGTGAATAGAAAAGTCTCAGTGGAGAAACCCTGCTTTGGGCCTTTTACTTACCTATTTTTCTGTTGCCCTGAATGTCAGAAAGGTCTTTGCCTCAGGTCACACTTTGTGAAGCCTGAAGAAAATAGTTTTCAAATGGAAATGAATGGGCATCACCTGTGGCTCTTTCCTTAATTGCTTTGGAAATGGATGTGTCTGAATCAGTATCTTGGCCCTGTGTCAGGTTGTGGCTTAGATTCTCAAAACCAGATGGATCTAAAAAAGATGCCATGTGTGCATCCAAAACCAAAATGGCAAAAAGATCAGTTATAGTGGATGAAGCTTCTTGCCTTTCTCTATTAGTTTCCTGACATCCATCAAGTGAGAATAGGAATCCTTTGGGTAAAATTAGTACTTCAAAGTCCTGCAGAGGTGCTTGGGTTTCCTCATGACTCCAAATCACATAAAGAATCTATACCTGACTGTCAGTAGGCCTCAAATTGGAGAATCAGAGCAGTATTAAGAGCAGGCCTATTTGATCACTCCTGGTTCACAGGAAAGGTGTCCCGGCCACAATGACTTTAGGCAAATGAGGGGCAAGAGAACGTATTTTGGACACTGTCTTTGGATGTGCCCCTCATGGAAACCTCCAGCCAGAGTTTATGATTAGTATATATATGGAAGAATATGAGGGCTATGTGGAAGTGTTTTGGTTTTAATTGTGGTCATTAGTGTGGTGGTTGGAAAAGATGACTGGGTCCATCGGGGTTTAAACTCTGATGTGATTCCCCTTTGAGACTGCGTTGTGGAACTGACCTCAGAGAAGAATTGCCATGATTTGTGTTGGCATTTTTGGAGGCCACGCATGAGAGTCGCCCTTGGAAACTGAGATCTAGACCAAGGGCGGCTTTCCACAGAGCACAGGGAATCTCAGCCATGATACCATATGATTTTATTCTGAAAGCCTTGGAATCCATAGTTGAGAGTCAAAACACACATGGACCTCACATTGTAGACCTCTATGTGCCTGGCTTCATGTAACCTTTTGCCCACTCTTTGGGAAGCCTTGCCTGTGAAATTTCTCCAGAGCTTTCATTGAAATGATCTTCCTCAACCTTTAATGGTTCCTGAATGAATGGAAACCCACAGTGCCTCCAACTTCATCCTTGAAAAATGGCTACATAAATACCATGACATTCTTGAAATTCCCTTGACCAGGTGGCACTGGAGAACCTTCGATGTCCTGTTGCTAATTCGAGTGTACAAGACAGTGCCTTGATTGACTGGGTTTCATGATAATGGTGTAGAACAGAGATGTCAGTACATTGGAGCCTCCTGATTAGTGGTCATAGAACAGTGTTGTGCATGTGTGTGATAAAACATCTGTGGTGGGGCCATGTGGATCTGCCATTTACTTCCAAATGGGTTGCGACTGACATGGTGCAGCCAGCAGAACCTTGAATGTAAAGGCATCTTGTTATATGGAGAAATTTCAGGGCAATGTTCAGAATCAGGTTGCTATGGTCAAGGGGGCAACCTATGTGTGATAGAAGCCTATTTGGTGCATTCTCCTACAGACCCTGACACACGACACATGACAGAACTCCCTCCAGCATTGTGTCCCAGGTGAACTTTTTGTTTTTCGAGAAGCAAATACCAAACTCCCAATGCAGCAGCAAGAAACACCACAAAAAGTGGAGGATGACCAAATAGCTTCACAGTCCACACGGAGAGACACTTAACCCCCAGTGGCCACAGATATCTATAAAGAGAGAATTCAGCACTGCTGCCTAATGTTCATTGGAATATAAGAGACCATGTCCTCCAGGTCACATATATGCAGACCCAGCTTTGATGGTCTCACTACAAAGGAGGATAAAGCTCCTGACAACAACATATATTTCAAGTGCCCAACCTCAGAGGAAGTTTCTCAAGAAGTCTTTAGGCCAACAGAGCTCCATGATTGTGGAGTTTTATCCTGTCCCTTACTTTTGGAAACTCCTCTTGCACCTCCAAAGTTGTGAACTCCTGAGCAATTTCCATTCCAGATATGTATTCACAAATTTTATAACTCTTCTCCTCTAATTGTGTCTTAATTGGGGCGAAGGTAATGTCAAGTAATTGTTCTGGATGAGAGTGGGTGGATTTTTGTGTAGCACATATTTGGATACACATTGGATTCATTTTCCAATTTTCCATTTGAAATACTGAAACACTGACACTACCCCATACCCTACTAAACTCTGTCTACTAATCCTATTATGATGGAGAAAAATAACCCAAACAGAATTGAAATACAAGCAGTACAGAAAAGGCACAGTGTATAGTTGGACTTGCCTTTTGCATTATATAGAGTAGGAGTTATAAATCTACTCATTTTTTTGTTGAAATAGTTCTCAATGTGTTTTTAAAGTTAACAAATATATGAATTCCTGTCTCCCTTTCGCTGTAGCGTATTCAGCACATGTATTTTTATAAGCACATGTATAATCCTACCTGGTACCACATGTACACTATTGTGTGGTACCTGAATAGGCAGATACAAACTGTGAGAAGAGATCACTCCTCCTAAACGCTGTTGGAACTGAACATTCACCCTATGGGTGAGCTTCCTAGCTGAACAACATTATATATAAATCCATGTTCAGTAAAATAAATATTTTTGATCTGTGGATAATATATATTTCATGGTGAATTTCAATTGGCATATAGTGCTAATTTTTAATATCTGTGTGTTTATATATATATATATATATATATATATATATATATATATATATATATATACTCTCCAGATTTTTCAAAATATGAAATATATGTGTCTTATTATACATTTCCTAAATTCATTCATATTCATGTATGTGGATTTATAATAATCTTTTCACAAGATTATTTTCAGAAATATTCATCCACCTGGAATACCTATTTGTTTCCAACACTGAAAACTAACTTAAGTGAATGGTGTATACAAATCCTAATATTTCTTCAGTAACTGACTCAGTTTAACATCAATGCAAGTAGACTCCTATGGGACATGATGTGTATTTTGAAGTTCATTTTTTTCAACACTTGTACATTACTATTTCTTTAGTTCATGCACATCATTGGATATATATTTCATCCATAAGTTTGCAATTTTATTGGCATTTGTTTCACTTTCAATCACTTTCTACTTCAGAACACATATATTTCTCCATGTTTCTTGACTGGTCTTTTCATGAGAATTCTTTCCAAACACATTATTTTTGATTTTCATAATTACTTTTGAAGGAAATCTCACACACCCTAGATAATGAACCATAACCATAATATTACCATTAGATGTATAACTGGTTGGAATGAATGATTGTATATCAATAAATGATTTCTTATATATTTTCAGATATCAATTCAATACATTATTTAAAGTGGAACCTGTTATATTATTTAAACACAGTATTGTCTATTCATGCATTATCTCTATATCCATAGACACAGGGTACACGTCTTTATAACCCCAATACTAATTATTAGGTCTTGAAAATATTCCTCCCAGAAATGGTGGAAGAAATACTCATGTCACCTGACCTACATATACATTTTATCACAGTAATATTCTGGACACAAAAAGCAAAGTTCACACTAATGATTGTACCAATGGAATGGTCGAGTGAGCATTTTAGGAAGAGACCACCAAGAGACTGTCTCATGCAACAGCAAAGTGTGTATTGGGGGTCCAGCATGCTGCAGCTCAGAGCTCACTTGAATTTAGCAGAGAGCCCTGAGAATAGCTTAAGCAGAGCTTATGTACTTTCTTTGGAGAAGGCAGGGTGTGAAGTTTATTGATGGGTCAGGGTGAGTGGGCGGTTTGCTTGCAAATGTGTGAGGGAGTACATTCTGCAGTTTGGCAGTTGGGGACAACACATTCTGGGAACAAGATTAGCAAACAGTTCTCAAGATTTCAACAGTGTTTTGTTAAGCATACAGAAAAACAGGAAGTGACAAGTACCTATTTAATAAACCTTTCATTTCCCACTTCTTGTTCTGGTTACTTTTAATCAAAAAAGTGATCATTGGGGGGTGTCACATTTTATGTCTGCTAGTGAGTTATATTGTTGTCTGATTACCATAAGTTTAACTTGTCCAATTTGAGCTTGGAGAAAGGAAACTACACGGTTGAGCAAACAGGCCCCCACAGTTAGCAATAATATGAGGATTATTAATGGACTGGCCAAGGCAGATAAAAGCGTAGTTAACCCAAGGGACTGTGTGAACCAAGACTCAAACCACGCTTTTTGGGCCTCTGTCTCTCGTTGCCGCTCTTCAAGGCGTTTTCTTAATTTACTCATAGATTCTTTTACAACTCCAGTATTGTCAGCATAAAAAAAAAAATTTTCCCTCATTGCAGCACAAAGGCCCCCTCTCTCATGAAGAGGAGGTCCAACCGTCGCCTATTCTGTGAAACTACTTCGGAGAGAGAGGTTAAAGATTCCTGTAAAGCTGGGATTGATGTTTTTAATATCTTTAAGCTTTGGTCTATTGCTGCTTCTCATTGAGTCATTTGTTGTGTCCCATGGACTAGGTCAGTGGTTCCTGTGCCCACACCTGCAGCAACTCTTATTCCAAATAGGATGGCTAAAGTGAGGGATACAGGTTCCCAGCGGAACCGGGTTTTATGCCCCCCCTATTTGAACTTTAAATGAACCTGTGTCATGATAGAGCACTCTGGGAAACATCTGCACCATTACATAACTAATCACATCTATTGACCATTTTATGAACACATAAACAATAATTAAGTATATAGAATTATACTGTTGAAGGAACAGACAAGGAAAGGCACCTAAGATAGCACCAAAGCTAGGGAAGCAGTCCTATTTGGTTGCAAAAGGATGTAGAGAGCATTGCTTCTGTTGTAATCAATTAATCCTCTGAACCCCAAGTTTAGGTTGTTTCAGAATTTTGTAGCCAACATGTAAGGGAATGGGCTCAGAATATCACAGTCTGCAGAAGTTCACAAAAAGCAGTTTTTGTTTCTGTTTTATTTCTTCTATTTTGGCAAGTTAACTTTTTAAGGACACCTGGGAGGGGGAGAGCTTTCGTCTTCTCTTTTTTTTTTTTTCTCCCTGCCAGCTGTTAAAATGGAGCCCAGTTGGTAACTTCTTTATCTTAGAAATGTAGCAATCTCTGTGAAGCTCCAGCTCAAGGCCAGAGGCCTTGTTCACATATTTTGTGAAAAACTAGTAAGGGGTGTCTAGCTTAGGAGTGCTGATTTTTCCAGCCAGTGGCAACTAGAACAGGGCAACAAGAAAAGAGGAAGTTTATCTACATTGAACTCTTTCATAGGGATTATTTTGCTGAAAGTCCTAAAGTCAGTCATGGTGAAGACTTCTGGAGAAGGTCACTTAAGAATTTTCTGTGGTCTTGGTACAGAGGGGGAAGAGTGGAAGGCAGGGGGTTAGAGCAGCTCCATGGATCTGAGAATCAGGAAGGAGAGATTAAAAGACTAATGGGAAAGGGGTTTGGGATTTTGCTAGCAAAAAAAAACTTGAGCAGTAGAGCAAGTAGAGCAGAGGGGAAGATGGGAGTGAGTATCTCAAAAAGCCTGTGAGGGATTTTAAATTCTTAGTAACCTGTATTCAGTTTTGACAATGCAACTTTAAAGGTAATTTTTATTACACCTTGGATAGGGGTCTGAGGGCTCTTCTCAGCTGGTTTGAGCTTTGGGTTAGCAGGTAAGAGGACCTGTTGGGACCCATTGTGGGCACTGACAGAAGAATAGAGGAGTGTCTGGGTTTAGGGGTACCTAAGTACCTGCTACCTCAGCAAGGGGGCAATGGTCTGAGAAAGGGTAGAGGTTTGGGTTTTTGATCTAGTAATTGGAGGGGAGAAATCAAATTCCTGAGGTGAAAGTGACAGCAGAGAGTCTGGATCAGAAATCTGAGGGTGAGGATCTATTAGAGAAGCATAGTTCAGGATGTGAGCAAAGGAGGAAAAATGCCTGCACATAGGGGAATTTCCTTCAACCCTTTTGAGCACTTGCCGAAGTTAAAAAGTCCATGCAGAATTTGAGGATCTAGAGACCCCTCTGGGGGACATGGATTTTGGTTGTCTAATTGGTAATATGGCCAATGCTGTGTACTGAATTTGATGAGGAGTTTGGGTTCCAGCAGGCAGCCCCTGTATGCTCAGATCGCCATGACTTACAGAAGAAGTCGGCTTTTCCCCACACAGCCATGGCTGTTTGTGGATTTGATAGTCCGCCGGGCAAACATAGTAATCTAGGCTAGCCAAACTGCATCTGGCTCACGTGTCCCTACATCCATAATGTTGGTTTCCATTACCTATGGTACGAAAGTGATTTAATGGAATTTTAGTGGAATCCTGTTCATCAGGGCTATCCCAATATGAAAGACCTATAGGTAGCTGACAAATGTCTGGGTGGAGGGATGGCCACCAGGTCCCTCAGTGGGCTGTATTCGAGGTAGACCATACTTGTTGTCTAGTAGGATTTTTGATCAGCCATCGCTGCTGAACGGGCTGATGATGCTTAGGAATACTGGTGGCCAAGGGGAGAGTCTATAGCCTTATCCACATGGCGAACACACAGTTTGAAAGGTTTACCAGACTTTTCCAGCTTCCAGCCAGAGTGGGGACATGGCGCAGGCTTGAGATGAGAGGCATTGATCCAGGAAGTGATTCCGTCTACCTTTACCACTGTAGGTGATATAAGTAGCACCTGGTATGGTCCTTTACACCGGGCTTTCAGGAATGACACCTGATGTCGTCTTTAGTAGATGAGGTCTCTTACTTGATATTGATGTGGAGTCCCATCATACCCTGGTTGGTAGGAAGGGGCAGATGTTTCAACAAGTACCGCTGAGTTCTTTCAAGAGCTTTAAGTCTGTCAAGCAAGGGGGTGTGGAAGGGATCGTTAGGTCTTAGAGTTGGGGTTAGGTCCCTTACTGGAGCAGGGGCACCATAGAGAATTTCATAGGGGGTGAGGTTAGACAAAGAAACAGAGGGAGTATTTCTTGCATGAAACAGTGCAGAAGGCAGGAGCATAGTCCAATCTTTTATGCCAGTTTCTAAGCTTAATTTCGTTAAGGTCACTTTAATGGTTCTTTTTATTTTTTTACCTGTCCTGAGCTCTGGGGTCTATAAGCACAATGTAACTTCCAATAAACCCCTAGAATTCTGGCTAACCCCTGTCTTACCTGGGCCATGAACGCCGGCCCATTATCAGACCCATATTACCTTAGGCAGGCAGAATCTTGGAAAAATATCTTTCAGGATCTTTTTGACCACCATTTGGGCCGGTTTTTTTTTTCTTTTCTTTCTTTTTTCTTTTCTTTTCTTTTCTTTTCTTTTTTTTTTTTTGTTGGGGATGCTTCAATCCATCCTGAAAATGTATCTACAAAGACTAGGAGATATTTAAGTCCATACATTGCTGGCTTAATTTCAGTAAAGTCAACTTCCCAATTCCCAGAATTGTCCTGGTCTGGTTCCTCATAGGTGCTTTCCTGCAAGAAGCTTGGAAGTGTAAGCATTAACCAATTGACAGACCCGACAGGCTTTTGTTACCCATTCAGTTCTTCCCTTTCTCTTTGAATTGGTTAGTGGAAAACTCTGTTCTTGATCCTTCAGGAATGCCTGCAATTTCTTTGAACCAAGGTGAGTGAGTTGATATACATTTTAACTTAGTGTAGGGCTTTCTGAAATTGCAGGCTAAGCTCAGTGAAGTTGAGGGTTCAGTGTCAGAGTCTTTAGGTGTTATCAAAAGCTTCCTGGTTCTCAGGGGTTCATTGGAAATGGGCATCTCCCTTTAGGACCGGGTATAAAGGAGCAGCTAATGATGCAAACCCAGGTATCCATAACCTGCAAAAGCCAGCAGTCCCAAGAAACTCTCTGAGTTGTCTGCTGTTAGATCTGTGTGGTATCTGCACAACAGTTTGTTTTCTTTGCTCAGTGAGCCATCCTTTACCGCCCCTAAGTGAATAGCCCAGGAAGATTACTTCATGCTGGCAAATTTGGGCCTTTTTGGCAGAAGCTCTACACGCCAGTTTAGCAAGCTCAGATAATAGTGCTTGGGTTCCAGATTCACAATTTTCCTTAGTGTTGGCTGCCAGTAGCAGGCCATCCACATGTTGAAGCAGGGTGTATAGTTCTGAAGTTGTTGAGATCTCTGTGGAGAGCTTCATCAAAGAGAGTGGGGGAGTTTTTGAACCCCTGTTCGAGTCTAGTCCAAGTTAGTTGACCAGACGTTCCGGTTTCTGGGTCTACCCACTCGAAAACAAACAGCAACTGACTATCTTTATGCAGAGGCAAGCAAAATAAAGCATCTTTTAAGTACAGAACAGTATACCATTTCTGCTCAGGGTTCAGAGTGCTAGGCAGATTGCACAGATTAGGTACCATGCGGTGAATGTCCTGCACTCTGTTGTTGATCTCTCGTAGGTCTTTAACAGCGTGATAGTCCCCGGTTCCTGGCATTTTTTAATGGTAGCAGGGGAGTGTTGCAGGCTGATTAACAGGGCCTTAGGACCCCTAAGATCAGATATTTCTGAATATGGGGCCTTATCCCATCTTTAGATTTTTGCCCAGAGTATATTTTTTGACATTGATTGGAGAGGCTGAGGTTTTTAACTCCACTGTTATTGGAGGTTTTTTAATGGGCAGGCCTAAGCCATCAGTTTTTGTCCAGGCATCTGGGTAATATGTTATCCAATTCTGGGGTAACGTGCCTGTTTGATCAGTCTTGTGTGGTGTGAAGAGTTGATGTTCATCTTCTACTGACAGTTAAAGCTGTGACTATAGGAGTTTTTACTGAAGGATTTATAATTTTCACTTTGGGACCTTCAGGGATAAAAGTTATTCTGGCCCGGAGCTTGGTGAGCAGATCTCGGCCCATTAATAGGGCCGGGCATCTTGGGATTACTAGGAAGGAGTGATGGATTTTTCCTTTCCCCAGGTCCATGATCCTCTTAGTTGTCTATGCCCGATATTTACTGCCATTAGCCCCTTGAAATAGAGACCTTTTATTTGATGGAGGGCCCAATGGGGCTTTAAGGGCTGAGTATACTGCCCCTGTATCCACTTCAAAGTGTACTGGGGTACCCTCCACTTCAAAAGTTACCCTGAGCTCGGGAAGAGGATCTGAGCTCCGACTTTCTTAGTCATCCTCCAGAGTCAGAATGTCTGGCTGGTGTGGCTGTCTCATTCTCGGGCTCTTTTTGGCCCAGTGTCCTTTTTCTTTTGAGTAGGCATATTGATCTGAGGCCAGGGGTGGCTTTTGGCGTGTGCCCAGGTATCCCTTCCTGTATCCCTGTTTCTTAATTTCTGTCCTATTTTTTGTTGTGACCAGGACCTTAGTCAATGCATTAGTCTATCTTTTGCTTCTCGCATCCTCTCTTTGCTCCCTTTCTTTCTTCCTCCTTTGTTCCTTCTCTTCCTCAGTTTATCTCTTATAGTTTACTTTTTTAGGCTTCTCTGACTAAATCTCTCAAAGCCATATCTTGTAATCCATCTACGCATTGTAACTCTCTTTTAATATCCAGGGCAGCTTGCCCAATGAAGGCCATCATGACAGATGGCTTTTGATCCTCTGCCTGAGGATCGAAACGAGTATATCTCCTATATGCCTCCATAAATCTCTCTAAAAACATAGAGGGAGATTTATCAGGCCCTTGAATAATCTCTCTAACCTTGGCCCAATTAGTTGGTCACCTTAGCGGCTGCTTGGAGACCCGCTATTAGAGCGCGGCAATAAGTGGACGGATGCTACCTAGCTTCAAACGTGTTGGTGTCCCAGTTCGGTTGGTTCAATGGGAAGCCGGCTTTGATGATGTGGGAAGAGGTGTCGGTCACCCATCTTGTCCGAGGATATTTTTTTTTAGCTTCCAGAAGGTTTTTCTCTTGTTCCTCTGTCATGAAGAGAGTCTGTAGGAGTTGTTGGCAGTCATCCCAAGTAGGCAGGTGTGACAACGCCGGCAAGTTCTTTGAGTTCTTTTACCGGGGCCAGCTTTGTCCAGGGAAGGAGTGGCTTTGTGTGCTGCCGGGTAGTAATCTGGAGGGCGCTGGGCCGGCCTACCTTCCTCCAATGGTGGAGAGGCTGAGTCAGCAGCAAGGGAATTACTTAGAGGGTGTTGGGTGTTGGGGGAAGAGGGTAGGGGATAAGGAGGGTGCGGAGAGTCTAGTTGAGTCTTGAGACTTAGGAAGAACAAAGGGTGGAGGAGGAGGAGCAGAGGGTTTGAGAGATAGAATCATGGGGGAAGGTGGAGGAGCGGGGGCAGGGAAAAGGAAAGGCTTCACAAATGGAGGAGGAGATTTGCAGAGGTCCTGCAAAGTTAAGATATATGGCTTTTGATCTGGATGGCTATGTGGCCCCAGTTGAAAGACAATATTTCTGACTTTTTGAATTAGTGGGGAGTAGAAAGTTTCTTTAGGGGCCATCCGACTCCAAAGGTGGGTCATTTTGAGGCACGGAGAGTCTGCCAGTTCCGGCGTTTTACTGAAATAGAAAGATTCTGAGCCCTTAAGTGGACTTTGGTCCACTGAACAAGAGTCAGGGACAGAGGCATTGAAGTGCTCTGTCCCATAATGAAAGATATACAAACAGTGAAAGCAATGACACACAACACAGACAAGACAAGACAATAAAGACAGGCAATGGACGTCCAATACTGAGACCAGGACTGATTAGCCAGCAAAACCTGATGTGCTGGCAAAACCGAATCCGAAACAAAAAAATCACTGAGTCGAGGATACTATTGTTCCTCTATTTTCCGAATCCTCTGGGGGCATCCCCCAGGAACGTGACCTGTGGCTCGGTGACACGTCTGTCAGCCAGCATCTGAGAGAGCTCACGCTCATCACCGATAGCCATTTTGGAAAGCCCTAACCTGAAACCTGAAACACGAAAGTGGTACCTTACTTATCCTGATAGGAGCTCGTTGGGAGTCTTTCGTACACCACTGATGGATCTTGCCTGGGGTTTCAGATGTGAAGTTCTGGCAAGCATTGGAGGAAGAGACCACCAAGAGACTGTCTCATGCAATAGTATAGGGTTAATAGGGAGTACAGCATGCTGGGGCTCAGACCTCACTTGGATAGAGCAGAGAGCCCTGAAAGAGCTTAAGCAGAGCTTATATTCTTTTCATGGAGAGGACAGGGAGGGAAGTTTATTGATGGGTCCGGGCGACTGGTCAGTTTGTGAGCAAATGGGTGAGAGAGTACATTCTGCAGTTTGGCAGTTGGGGACAACACATTCTGGGAACAGGATTGGCAAACAGTTCTCAAGATTTCAACAGTGTTTTGTTAAGCATACAGAAAAATAGGAAGTGACAAGTACATATTTTATTCACCTTTCACCAAAGCCTAAAAGGAAAGTGAGCATGGATTACTAAAAACATCCATGTCCAGGTTGCCTAATGCTCTCAAATATCAATCGTATTGGTGACTACATATTTGTTTCTTCCTAAGATTTTCTATTCAACCTCAACCCTGTTCAAAATATCTAATTCTATCACTCACTTTATACTTTGGCTGAATTCCTAATGTCTCTATTGATTTCTGCTTTCCTACATATTTATCCCAGTTCATCATTGTGATTGACTCTTCACATGGGCTGACATATGCATTCACTCTCTACCCGAAACCCTATTGCTAAAAAAACTTTTGGTATCAATCCTATACTAACTCTTCCTTCTAAACCTACCAATTATCTTCCTAATCCTACTGACTATCGCTTTTGGACTGGATGTTCTCTTCGACATTCAATCATCCAAGATACAAGGTCCTATGACGCTGTATGTTGAATTATCTGAGACACCTGTGCAGAACATAATTCAAAGCTAAGTATCCCAATCAAGGGCCAAATGCACTTCTGGGCTTCAAATTTTACCTAGATTTCTGTTTTCATACTTATATTTCACCTCTATATTCTTATTAACAAGGCAGGTTCCCAATACCATTATTCATCCTGCAGAATGATTACTAACATAAATCAAACATGTTATTAACCCTAACCATACACTGTTCACTCAATATAACTTTACAGAAGAGCAGGGACAGAGTTGGTCTTACAATACAGGAATGTAGGGAATCTTCCACCTGCTGGGAACCTCAAAAGTCCATGCAGAAATTAACCCTGGAGAAGATGTAGGCAGCTATGAAGGACCTAAGAGAGCAAAAGCCATCTTCCATGGCAAACAACCTGGGCAGGATGAAGGGTTGTGTCTGAATCAGCCTCTCTGATCTTAATGTAGAGAGGAATGAACAAACCAGGCCTGTGTGGAGAGCTATTGCCAGGTGAGTAGGGTGGATACACTATTTGAACTTGTGAAAGTGTCACAGGAAGTAGGGGCAGCCTCCATCTCATGGGACCTATGGAAGCAACTGTTAGGACAAAGTGGTTGCCAAGGCAGTGACCTCATTCAGTTCCTGGAGGAAGTGACCTACCTCACTTCCTTGGGAAAAAACTCTCTGAACTTGGGGTCCAGTAAGCCAGGCACTCAGAGCTACTCTCAGTCCCAGTTCCAGTAGGCACACTTGTTTGGATTTACCAAGGACAGTGTCAGTCTTTCTTGATACCTACTGATGTGAGGATGGCCAAATGCCAGCAGAGCTCTGAAGAGGGCCCTTTCCTCAGAAAGCAGGTAGTGGCTCACCACTGGCACCTGACAACGTCACAGAGTTGACCAAGGAGACAAGATCTGAGACAGGACAGGCCATTTCCGGAAAACATACTAAGACCCACCAGTCAGAGGATACTCCGGATAGTCACAGACCTACTTGGGGGAAGGACATGACTTTGTGGGTGTGGGTGGGAGTTTATGGTTTTGTCTCATGTTCTGAGAATAGGGAGGAAAGGCGGTTTGTTTGGTTTGGAGGGGACTGTTTCTAGTAAGTCGTTTGACAAGATGAGTGTTTCTATGTCTGTATGTCCCACTGTGTTCGTGGTTGTAGACATTAGAGAAGAGAATGCATCAATGGATGTGTCCTGTCTAGTAGAAAGCTTCACAGCATTCATCCTGCCCAATTAATGAATGGACTTTGGCTTGCCTTATGGATGGGTAACACCTACTATCTTCCTAAGTTCCTGTTTTCTTCCTGAATTTGGGCCACTCTCCAGAATAGGCTCATGGTTTTGTGTCCAATATATGTACCATCTCCAAGCTCTGTGATATGGCCATGTACTGGATAGCTTAAGGGATTGGGGGAATATCAGAAAACTCAGATATCAGTGTGACCAAAAAAGTCTAAGTGGAGAAACCCTGCTTTGGGCCATTTGGTTACCTATTGTTCTGTTGCCCTGAATGTCAGGAAGGTCTTTGCCTCAGGCCACCCCTTTGGGACGCCTGAAGAAAACAGTTTTCAAATGGAAATTAATGGGCATCACCTGTACCTCTTTGCTTAATTGCTTTGGAAAGGGATGTTTGTGAATCAGCCTCTTGGCCATGTGTGAGGCTGTGGCTTATATTCTCAGCACCTGATGGATCTAAAGAAAGATTCCATGTGTGCTTCCAAAACCAAAATGGCCCAAAAAGCAGTCTTTGTGGATGAAGTCTCTCGCCTTTCTCTATAAGGTTCCTGACATCCATCTAGTGAGAATAGGGATTCTTTGTGTCAAATGAGTTCTTCAAAACTCTGCAGTGGCAAGTCTTTATGTGCTTGGGTTTTTTCATGACACCAATTCAGATAAAAAATCTAAACCCGACAGTCAGTAGGCCTCAAATTGGAGAAGCAGAGCAGTATTTACGTCAGGCCTATGGTCACTCCTGGTTCTCAGGAAGGGTGTCCAGGCAACCCTGACTTTAGGCAAATGAGGGGCTAGGAAGGTTATTTTGTACACTGTCTTGGGATGAGTCCCTCATGGAAAACTCCAGCCACAGGTTATGATGAGTGTCTATATGGAAAAAGATGAGGGCTTTGTGGGAGTGTTTTGGTTTTAATTGTGGGGATTTGTGTGGCGGTTGGAAGTGATGACTGGTTCTACCTGGGTTTGAACTCTGGTGTCATTCCTTTAGAGTCTGAGTTCTGGAACTGATCTCAGAGAAATATTGCCATGAATTGTGTTCGGATTTTAGGAGGCCACGCATGGGATTCGCCCTTGGAAACTGAGATCAAGGACCAGGTTTGTTTTCCACAGAGCCTGAGAATCTCAGCCAGGATATCACAAGATTTTTTCTGAAAGATTAGGCATCCATAGTTGAGAGTCAAAACACCCATGGACGTCACATTGTAGACCTTAATGGGCCTGGATGCATATGAGCCTTTGGCCACTCAATGGGAAGACTTGCCTGTGAGAGTACTCCACAGCTTTCATTGAAATGACCTTCTTCACCATTTTATGGTTCCTGAATTAACTGAAACCCACAGTGCCTCCAACTTCATCCATGAAAAATTGCTAGTTAAATACCATGAAATTTTTGAAATTCCCTTAACCAGGTGGTACTGGAGAGCCTTTGGATGTCTTGTTGCTGATCATGAGTGTACCATAGAATGCCTAGATTGTCTGGGTTTCATGAAAATGGTGGAGAACAAAGATGCCAGTAAGTTGGAGCCTGCAGAGTAGTGGGCTTATTGCAGTGGTGGGCAGGTGTGTGATAATACATCTGTGGTGTGGCCATCAGGATTTGCATTGCCTTCCAAATGGCTTGTGAGTGACATGGTGCAGCCAGCAGGCCCTTCTATGTAAAGGCATCTTTTTATATGGAGAGGTTTCAGGGCAAATTTCAGAGTCAGATTGCTATGGACAAGGGGGCAAGCTCTGTGGGATAGAAGCCTGGTTGGTGCATTCTCCTGCAGACTCTGACCCACCACAAGTGACAGAACTCCCTCCAGCACTGGGTCCCAGTTGAACTCATTGTATTTCATGAAGCAAATACCAAAATCGCAGTGCAGCAGCAAGAAACACCACTAAAAGTTTAGGATGACAAAATGTCTTCACAGTCCACACTGGGAGACACTTAGGACCCAGTGGCCACAGTTTACCTACAACGAGAAAATTCAGAACTGCTGCCTCATGTTCATTAGAATATAAGAAACCATGTCCTCCAGGTCACACAGATGCAGAAACAGCTTTGATGGTCCCACTAGAAAGGAAGCTAAAGGTCCTTACAACAACATATATTTCAAGTGCCCAACCTCAGAGGAAGTGTCTCAAAAAGTCTTTAGGCCGGCAGAGCTCCATGTTTTGTGAGTGTTTTCCTGTTAGATCTGGACACAAGAGAAGACCACTGACACCAATAAAAATTAAATTAAATTAAGCTTATTATTTCCACTGGCCATCCTGCCTCTCCCTCCCAAAATGGCGGGAACAAGACAGCAACCCCAGCTTTCCTACAGCCCAGCTTCATGGACCAGAAATTTACACAAAATGGGCATTACATTTAACAGAACTCTGACAAGCATCACACTAATGGTAGTTTATATATATATATATATATATATATATATATATATATATATATATATATATATATAATATTTTTTTTTTTTTTTTTTTTTTTTTTTTTTTTTTTTTTGCTGTCCCTACATCAGAATTTATGAGGACCATTAGAGCCTCAGAGAGGGTTGTTGTCTGGCCAGGGAGGGCAAATATTTATGATATGTCACTAAAGTTTCAGAGAGGGCTTCTATCAGGTCGGAGAGCCAGACATGGCTCAGTTCAAACACTGGCAGGCATTCCAAGCAGGTTCAGAATTTTCAGTAATTTATGGTAAAGCCAAAATTATCTTTTCATGGCTTTTTGGCAAGATGGCTTCCAATTTTAATAAAAGATCAGGTTGGGTCTATCATTTCCCCCTTTTCTCTGTGTCCCTTTCAAATCTTTGATAGATTAGGGGTAGAGCACTGAGGAAATTTTAATCCCTCAGGTAAAAGTCTCCAAATTTTTAGAACTCACCCAAAACCAGTCTCCCTGATTTTACCTGACTTAATTAATTACTTATATTGATTGTCTATTTATATTTGGCTCCATTGTTGTAATAAGAGAGGCGTCACCCATTTTGGCTTCTTCTGAGCTGAGAGAGGATGACGTGAGTAGGCATGGTGTGAGAGACATGAGTTGCCTTTTAGAAGTAGTTGAGGGACATGAGTTGCCTTTTAGAAGTCAGTTCGGTTTGAAGTCTGGTTGGGGAAGAACAGGTTGTAAAGTCATCTGGGGATTGGTTATTACATGAGAGAAACAAAAACCATGAGTACTGAATAAATGTTGCAGCAGCTGGAACATGCCACTGTATAGAAGTTCCCTCTCCAGTCTTTAATATCCCCAGTTATAAAGACTGTCAATTTAATATTTAACTTTTAGTATTAGAGTTGTCCCTCCCCATAAGATATAGTTTAATAATTTAGTGTCATCTGATCTTGCAAAATCCTTTTACCAGTATGACCTCTGTGTCTAATAGAGAAACCTTTAATTTTGATACTCAGGACTGGATAATCGTACTAGCAAACACCAAGCTTACCTGTGTAGGTTAGGAATATATTTAGGCCTTAAACTGAAAATTTCTGACTCTGGCAGCTCTTCTTGATAGTCTCTTTTAATAAGTATCAGGCATTCCTGTCAGAGAATCCTTCTTTGTAGCCTCCAGTCTTACTTATTTTGGGAGGCTAACATAAAGTGTGTACCTTAAAATATTATTATTATTATTATTATTATTATTATTATTATTATTCAAAATGTCCAGGAATGGCTGTATTTTGGTTTTCACTGTCTTTGCTAAGTGTTTAAGATGAAGCATTCAAACTGACTTTTGTTTCTATCTATTGTTAACAGTCAGGTGAGCTTTTATGGGAGTCATAAACTGGGGAAACTTGAGAGCACTTTCTCAGTTCTGCTAGAGCCATTTGCGCTAGGTGGGTCCAGGTCTTGTTTGACCATGTGGCTTCCCTCGGAAGCATCAGGGATTTCTTTCTTCTCTGATGACTCTTCTCTTCATAGCAAATGCACTGATTGGCTTTCTGTTCTCCAGTGGTCTCATTAATCTCCCTGATGGGGAGTTTTTATAGCCCAGAGTTGCAAAACTCTTTAGAGAAATCCCCTGTTCCCTGGATTCAGACTGACTCAGAGGGCAAGAGCCAAATATTGGTTTCCTTGGCCCTTTTCAATTAATTTTAATTTAAAATCCTAATCTTAAACATCTATCAAATAAATTTTAACAGCCTGATATTAAGAGCACCAGGCTTTAATGTCTATAACTTTATAATTATTTATCTTTTTATTAATTGGGATCTGTATTATTCTGTCTGTCTTGCAGGTGATAACTTACTCTCTGAAATTAACCCATGTTTTGTTCTTAAAGCAACACTTCTTTAAAACACTAACAGGGAATCTTTAGATCACATATAAGAAAATTACAAAATAAAATTTTTTAACAACAGTAAAAATACTTAGTTCGTTTAATAGCTACCCTGAATTTTTTGGCTGAGTCATACATTATATCCCCTGTTTGAGATCCTAGGAATCTTGACATTAAAAAAGAACTTTTAACATAACTTTAAAGAAATAAAATCTGACCTACTGCTTTTGTATTCATTCTCACATGAAATAAGATGGGACACACAGCCTTATCTCAGGTAAGGCAGGGCTCTTTATAAATCTTAAGTGTTTTAGTTCTAAAGCTGATCTTTATTTTTTAAATATTATTTTTAAAAGTTTACATAAATTGTTTGAGGTCACATGAACATTAGCTAACACCATATAAAATCACTTTAAAATATGAATTAAACAAATGCTGAAAGTTTTTAACCTTTACATAGATTAGGCTCTCATTAACATAAAGTACATTTAAATTGTTCCCCAATGTAAAAAGTAAGATTAAACTTTACATATCTTATTGATAACAGGTGGATAAATCCCCATAAAACTTCAGAACACCAGCTTGATATAATGCTCTTTTAAAATTTTTACCTTACAGACTTGCATACCTGTAAGATATGAGCACATTAGTAGCATCACAATTACATTGATGTTTCTCCATTAACCAAGTTTAGCTTTTAAAGAAATGGCAGTACAGTGCTCTAAAATAACAGTTCTAATTTAATCAGTTGTTTAATTTCTATGGTTGCTTGCACAAGAAAAAATAAAACTTAATAAACACAATGTTATGGGTAAACTTATGTTTTAAGAAATTTTTGTCTCTTTAACACATGATTGATTTTTACAATCTTTTACAGAATTTAGTCAAACTTATACAGACGTTAGTAAGTCAATCAGATATCTAACAAAAGTACTCGTGAATGAGTAATCCCATATCAAATTTACTTTACTTATTTATCAAAATATTAGACACATGTATTGAAGAGTGTAAACCATTTTTATGTTGAAGGAAAAGTCCTAGAACCAAGGCATATTAGACATTTTGTAGATATTAATATTTTATCAGATTTTTGAATACCTAGAAAAACTTGAAAGCTTAAATTTAAAGACATTTATTTTTATCTGTTTATCAAATTTAATTGAATTATTTAAATCACGTGAATTGAAGATTTTTAGATCCACTTTTTAAAATTTGTTTTTATGAGTGCTTTTTTTTAATGAGTGCTCCTTATATATATTATTTTGTATATCATATATAAAATATACGGACATATGTATATATAGACATACAACACATAACAAAATTGAGCACACATAATAATAGTAAAGGCCTTGTAGCTTTTCGCAGGTGAAATCTCCATTGCAATGTTTCAAAAAGTCCACAGTTGGTCAAAGATAGTAGTGATCAGAAAAACATTAACCTAGGTCTGTATGATCAAAATCATGAGCTCAAAAAAATAAAGTATCTAAGGAAAAAAATAAGAGTCCTAGAAAAAATGACTGGCCAGTAATTAGTAAATACCATACAATTTACCTTTTTTTCTCTTAGGCCTCAGATCAGTCTCCTACTAAGCTTGCAGGCTTCTTTCATTTGCCTTTCAAAATAAGTCATGGCTGAGGTCTGGAAGGAGCAGGAAAAAACTGCTTTTCTGAGCAGACACCTCAGGCCTAAGGCATTTTAACCATAATTTTCAGGTTCGGATGTTGAAAATTATGGTACAAGTTTAAGATACAATTCACAAAATTTTATATCTTTACATCTTGTTTTGTCAACAGATATCATACTATGATTTACAATCCTTGTCCAGATTAATGCTCTCGAACACACAGTGATATTTTCACAGGCTACCCAATTCAAAATTGGTGAAAAATCAAGACTGAATGATTGGGAAGTTACTTGCCAATTTGGAAGTAGAGTTCTTTAGTTTTCCATCCTAAGTATTTAAGTTCTCTGGCATGAATTATCTGAAATCATAAACTAAACCATTACCTAAACCCGACTTTTAACTGCAAGATTTTGCAATGCTTCAAAAACCCATTCAAATACCAGATTGTTACAAGAAAACATCATCATTTAGACACACATTCAGCTAAGATCATTCCCAAGAAACAATTTATAATATCAACACATTATTGCACATGTCTTAAAGGGCCAGAAACAAAGACACAAGACAGACAGAAAGAAGGTCCAGACTATGGCTGTCAGACAGAATCCTTTAAACCTGAGCAGATAAGAAAAAAAATCTCCTACACCAGTGGCACCATAGATGTCCACAAGGGGGGGGCAGATGTTTTAACAGAGGGGCAACCTGAAATGTACAATTAAGGGTCTCCATGGTGACTTTAATGCATTTAGTGTCCCCTTTTTCTTTTTCTCTTTTTTAACAAGACAGTGGTGGCATAATCCTTACAGTGCAGGGAAGGAAGGAGGGAATTCCCTGAAGCAACAGGGCTTCAGCAGCTGCTGGGAGTCCCTCAGTCCCTCCTTTTACTTACAGGATTATCTCCTCTGGTTCGGTTCCACCCCAAGCATGTTCCATCTAGTAACATTTCAGTAGTCAGCTCTAAAAATGTTCCGGGACAGGGGGTGGGGGAGGGATTTATCAAAATTTGTAACTTAAAGTTCGGCTCCTGACCTTGAAGCCAATTAATGCCAATTTAATAATGAGGACAAGGTTTTTAGAAAAAGAAAAAGGGAGGTTTATTGCTTTGGTAACAAAGAAGAAACACAGGGAACCCTGCCCAGAGGTTGTGACTCTCTTGATCTGGAGGGACAAGGGGTTTTAATGGAGTTTCACTTGTTAACCTGGGAGATACTCAGTTCTTAGGTCCCCAGCAGGCATTGCCCTCTGCAGTGGTTATACTCCAGGCAGCCAGCTAGGAGCTTCTCTCATCCTGCTTAACAAAGGGGGGTAAAGTTCATCGCAGTTCCTTAAAACAGAGTCCGAAAGAATATCAGGCTTACTTTCTTTGTTACCCATTTTCACGTCCAATATACTTATGTTTTTACCACAGAAATCACAGAACAAAACACACAAAACAAACAAGAAAAACATATAGAACACAGAACAAAACACAAAATACAGAAACCCGAACTTGAAACAAAAAACATAGGAGCAATGCAACGTCTTGCTAAAGCTCCGAAGTAGGACCACGTACATGCCAGTCATCACATCTCTACCATTCCAGATGAATTCCCTACAGAACAGAACAGAGGACAGAACGATTCTCATTACTGTACCGAAAACGAGTATATGTGAGCCTCCCCAGGACACCTCTATGTCATCAGAACAGATGATATTATAACATCTGATATCCTTTATAACGGATATCAGATGTTATAAAGGTGCCACTTAATTTTTGAGGCCTCCTCCACCAGGTGATTGCTAATAGTTTTAGTGTGGTGGTTCACCGCAGTGCTCCTGGGACCTAACGCTCACTCCATGACCTTGGAACAGCTCAAGATGTGCACCCACTAGAGTGGCTCTCCAGCCCGGAGCCCTGAAGGGAAGGCCAGATTCAGATTTTCCAGCAGTCTGGTCTTGTGATCTGGTCGGCAGGGTCATCTTCCTGGGGAACTCAAAAAAATTACATGAGGACACAAAAAAAGAACACTGACTCCAACTAAAATCAAATTGAGGCAAGCTTATTATGTCAACCGGCTGGGCTGCCTCTCCATCCCAAAACGGCAGGAACAAGACAGCAACCCCGCCTTTCCTACAGCACAGCTATATAGCCCAGAAAGTTACACAAAATGGGGGTTACAGATAACAGAACTTTGACAAGCATCACAAAAATGGTAGTTCATTTGTTTATTTATTTATTTTTTGGTGGCCCCAACATTAGAAATTATGAGGACAAATAGAGCCTCAGAGAGGGTCGTTGTCTGGCCAGGGAAGGCCAAAATTTATGATGTGTCACTAAAGTTTCAGCGAGGGCTGCTATCTGGTCAGAGAGTCAAGCATGGGTGAATTCAAGGCACGGGCAGGCATTCCAAGCAGGTTCAGAATTTGCAGTTATTTATAGTAAAGCCAAAATTAACTTTTTATGGCTTTGTGGCAAGATGTCTCCCAATTTTAATAAAAGATCAGGTTGGGTCTATCAACCCGTGTCCCTTACTTTTGGAAACTACTCTACCACCTCCAAGGTTGTGAACTCCTGAGCATTTTCCAGTATAGATATGTATTCACAGATTTTCTAACTCTTCTACTCTAATTGTGTCTTACTTGGGGCAAAGATAATTTCAAAGTATTGTGCTGGATGAGAGTGGAAAAATTTTTGTGCAGCACATATTTGCATACACATTGGATTCATTATCTAATTTTCCATTCAAAATACTGAATCCATGACACTAACCAAAACCAGACTAGACTCTGACTACTAATTCTAATATGATGGAGAAAAACAACCCAAAGAGAATAGAAATAGAAGCAGTTCAGAGTAGGCATGGTGTATAGTTAGACTTGCCTTTTGCCTGATAAAGTGTTGGTGTTATAAATCTAGTCAATTTTTAATTGAAATAGTTCTCCATGTGTTTTTAAAGTTAACAAATATGTGAATTCCTGTCTCCCTTTCTCTGAAGCCTATTCAGCACATGTATTTTTTAGGTTCACATATAGAATCCTACATGGTATCACACATACATTCTTATGAGGTGGCTGACTTGGCAGATACAAATCGTAAAAAGAGATCACTCCTCCTAAACACTGTTTTAACAGAAAATTCAATCTATGGGTTTGCTTCCTAGTTGAACAACATTATACATAAATACAAGTTCAGTAAAATAAATACTTTTGTATCTGTGAAAGATATATATTTCATGATGAATTTCGATTGGCATATGTATTGCTAATTTTTAATGTTCCTGTGTGTGTTTTGTGTGTGAGTGTGTGTATATGTATATATATATATATATATATATATATATATATATATATATATATATATATATATATACACACTCTCCAGATTTTTCAAAATATGAAATATATATGCCTTATTATACACTCCCCACATTCATTCATGTTCATGTATGTGGATTTATAATAAACTTTTCACAAGATTATTCTCAAAAATATTCATCCACCTGAAATACATATTTGTCTCCTAGTACTGAAAAATAACTTTAGTGAATGGTGCACACAAATCCTAATATTTCTACAGTATCTGACCCAGTTTAACATTAATGCAAGTAGATTCCTATGTGACAAGTTGTGTATTTTGACGTTCATTTTTATGCAACACTAGTACATTACTATTTCTTCAGTTTATGCACATCATAAGATATATATTTATCCACAAGTTCATAAATTTATAGACATTTGTTTCACTTTCAATTACTTCCTGCTTCAGAACACATGTATTCCTCCAGGTTTCTTTTTTTTTAAATTTTTATTGTTGGTTGTTCAAAATATTACATAGTTTTTGATATATCGTATTTCACACTTTGATTCAAGTGGGTTATAAACTCCCATTTTTACCCCGCATACACATTGCAGAAAAACATCAGTTACCCATCCATTGATTTACGTATTGCCATACTAGTGTCTGTTGTATTCTGCAGCCTTTCCTCTCCTCTACTATCCCCCTCTTCTTCCCTCCCCTCCCCTCTTCTCTCTCTACCCTCTCTACTGTTATTCATTTCTCTCCCTTGTTTTTTTTCCTCTTTCCCCTCACTTCTTCTTGTATGCAATTTTGTATAACCCTGAGGGTCTCCTTCCATTTCCATGCAATTTCCCTTCTCTCTTCCTTTCCCTCCCACCTCTCATTCCTGTTTAGTGGTAATCTTCTCAGGCTCTTTGTCCCTACTCTGTTATTAGTTACTCTCCTTATATCAAAGAAGACATTTGGCATTTGTTTTTCAAGGACTGGCTAGCTTCACTTAGCATAACCTGCTATAATGCCATCCATTTCCCTGCAAATTCTATGATTTTGTCATTTTTTAATGAAGAGTAATACTCCATTTTGTATAAAAGCCACATTTTTTTTTATCTATTCGTCTATTGAAGGGCATCTAGGCTGGTTCCACAGTCTTGCTATTGTGAATTGTGCTGCTATGAACATCGATGTAGCCGTGTCCCTGTAGCATGCTCTTTTTAGGTCTTTAGGGAATAGACCGAGAAGGTTAACAGATGGGTCAAACGGTGGTTCCATTCCCAGCTTTCTAAGAAATCTCCATACTGCTTTCCAAATTTGCTGCACCAATTTGCACTCCCACCAGCAATGTACAAGTGGACCCTTTTCCTCACGTCCTCACCAGCACTTGTTGTTGTTTGACTTCATAATGGCTGCCAATCTTACTGGAGCAAGATGATATCTTAGGGTGGTTTTGATTTGCACTTCTCTGACTGCTAGAGATGGTGAGCATTTATTCATGTACATGTTTATTGATTGAATGTCCTCCTCTGAGAGGTGTCTGTTCAGGTCCTTGGCCCATTTGTTGATTGGGTTATTTGTTTATCTAATTGTCTAATTTTTGAGTTCTTTGTATACTCTGGATATTAGGGCTCGATCTGAAGTTTGAGGAGTAAAGATTTGTTCCCAAGATGTAGGCTACCTATTTACTTCTCTTATTGTTTCTTTTGCTGAGAAAAAACTTTTTAGTTTGAGTAAGTCCCATTTGTTGAATCTAGTTATTAACTCTTGTGCTATGGGTGTCATATTAAGAAATTTGAAGCCCGACCGCACAGTATGTAGATCATAGCCAACTTTTTCTTGTGTCAGACACTGTGTCTCTGATTTGATATCAAGCTCCTTGATCCATTTTGAGTTAACTTTTGTTCATGGCAAGAGAAAGTGATTCAGTTTCATTTTGTTGCATATGGATTTCCAGGTTTCCCAGCAACATTTGTTGAAGCTGCTATCATTTCTCCATTGTGTGCTTTCAGCCTCTTTATCAAATATAAGATAGTTGTAGTTTAGTGGATTGGTTTCTGTGTCCTCTATTCTGTACCATTTGTCCAACCGCCTGTTTTGGTACAGTACCATGCTGATTTTGTTACTATTGCTCTGTTGTATAGTTTGAAGTCTGGTATCACTATACCGCCTGATTCACAGTCTTTTCATGAGACTTCATTCCAAACGCATTATTTTCTATTTCCATAATCACCTTTGAAGCAAAACTCACATACACGTCATGATCAACCATAACCCTAATATTACCATTAGATGTATAACTGGTTGGAATGAAGGATTGTACATCAATATAGATTTTCTGTATATTTTCAGATATCAATTCAATCCATTATTTAAAGTTGGAAAAAGTTATATTATTTGTTCACAGTATGGTCTATTCATGCATTATGTCTATATTCATAGACACAGGGTACACCTTTTTATACCCCCAATACTTATTTATACATCTTCAAAATATTGCTCCCAGAAATGGTGGAAGAAATACTCATATCACCTGATGTACATATACATTTTATCAAAGTAATATTCTGGACACAATTACAAAGATCACACTTAAGTTTGTACCAAAGCCTAAATGGAAAGTGAGCATGGATCACGAAAAACATCCATGTCCAGGTTGCCTAATGCTCTCAAATGTCAACCCGATTGGTGACTACATATTTGTTTCTTCCTAAGATTATATATTCAACATCAAGCCAGTTGAAAATGTCTAATCCTATCACTCAGTTTATACTTTGCCTGATTTCCTAATGTCTCTATTATTATCTGCTTTCCTTCATATTTTCCCCAGTTCATCATTGTGACTGACTCTTCACATGTGCTCACATTTACACTCACTCTGTACCCAAAACCCTATTGCTAAAGATTTTTTGGACCAAATCCTATATTCACTCTTCCGACTAATTCCTAATCCTACCAACTATCCCTTTTTGAGTGGATGTTCTCTTCGACATTCAATCATCCAAGGTACAAGGAACGCTACCATTGTATATTGATTAATCTGAGACATCTGTGCAGAATATAATTCAAAGCTAAGTATCCCAGTCAAGGGCCCAAAGACCTTCTGGGCTTCAAATTTTACCTAGATTTCTGTATTCATACTTATATTACACTTATATTAATATGAATATTTCAGGTTCCCAATACCATAATTCATCCCGTAGAATGATTCCTAACCCAAATGGAACATGATATTAACCCTAACCATACAGTGTTCCCTCAATCTAACTTTACGAAAGAGCAGGGACAGAGTTGGTCTTACAATACAGGAATTTAGAGGATCCTCCACCTGCTGAGAAACTCAAAGGTCAACAAAGAAATGATCCCTGGAGAAGATATAGGCAGCTATGAAGGACCTGTGAAAGCAAAAGTCATATTCCATGGCAAACAACTTGGTCAGATGAAGGGATGTGTCTGAATCAACATTTCTCTTCTTAATGTATAGAAGATGGACCAAACCAGGCTTGAACTCTGGTGTGATTCCCCTTACAGACTGAGTTCTGGAACTGACATCAGAAAAATATTGCCATTAATTGTGTTAGGATTTTAGGAGGCAACGCATGAGAGTCGCCCTTGGAAAGAAAAGTGAGATCTAGGAACAGGGTGGCTTTCCACAGAGCACTGGAAATCTCAGCCAGAATATCACATGATTTTATTTTGAAAGACGTGGCAGCCATAGTTGACAGTCAAAATACACATGGACCTCACATTGTAGACTGCAATAGGCCTGGCTTCATGTGACCTATTGGCCACTTTTTGGGAAGCCTTGCCTGTGAGAGTTCTCCAGAGTTTTCATTGAAATGAGCTTCCCCACCATTTAATGGTTCCTGAATGAATTGTAACCCACAGTGCCTTCAACATCTTCCTTGAAAAACGGCTAGATAAATTCCATGAAATTTTTGAAATTCCCAAGACTAGGTGGCACTGGAGAACCTTTGGATGTCCTGTTGCTGATCATGAGTGTAACAGACAGTGCCTTGATTTACTGGGTTTCATGAAAATGGTGTAGAACAGATTTGCCAGTAAGTTGGAGCCTGCTGATTAGTGGGCCTAGAGCAGTGGTGTGCAGGTGTGTGATAATACATCTGTTGTGGGGCCATGTGGATCTGCCATTAGCTTCCAAATGGCTTGTGATTGACATGGTGTAGCCAACAGAAGCTTATTTGTAAATGCATCTTGTTATATGGAGAGATTTCAGGGCAATGTTCAGAATCATGTTGCTATGTATAAGGGGGCAAGCTCTGTGGGATATTAGCCTGGTTGATGCATTCCCCTGCAGACCCTGACCCAACACACGTGACAGAACCCGCACCAGCACTGTGTCCCAGTTGAACTCCTTGTATTTTGTGGAGCAAATATGAAATTCCCAATGCAGCAGGAAGAAAAACCACGAAAAGTGGAGGACGAAAAAATGGCTTCACTGTCCACACGGGGAGACACTTAGCCCACAGTGGCCACATTTTACCAACAAAGAGCGAATTCAGCACTGCTGCCTCATGTTCATTGGAAAAGAAGAAACCATGTCCTCCAGGTCACATAGATGCAGACGCAGCTTTGATGGTCTCATTAGAAAAGAATCTAAAGCTCCTGACAACAATATATATTTCAAGTGTCAAACCTCAGAGGCAGTTCCTCAAGAAGTCTTTAGGCCGAAAGAGCTCCATGTTTGTGGAATGTTTACCCTGTCCCTTACTTTTGGAAACTATTCTACCACATCCAATGTTGTGAAACCCTGAGCATTTTCCATTCCATATATATATTAACAGATTTTTTTTACTCTTCTCCTCTATTTGTGTGTTATTTGGGGCAAAAGTAATGTCAAGGCATTATTCTGGATGAGAGTGGGAAGATTGTTTTGTAGCACATATTTGCATACACATTGGATTCATTTTCCTATTTTCCATTCGAAATACTGCATCCCTGACACTAATCCATACGCTACTAGACTCTGACTACTAATCCTAATATGATAAGGAAAACACCAAAACAGAATAGAAATAAAAAATTTCAGAAGAGGCATGGAGTATAGTTGGACTTGCCTTTTGCAGGATAAAAGGCAGCTGTAAAAAATCTAGTAAATTTTTAATTGAAATAGTTCTCCATGTGTTTTAAAGTTAACAAATATGTGAATTTCTGTCTCCCTTTCTCTGTACCCTCTTCAGCACATGTATTTTTATATGCACATATAGAATCCTACCTGGTATAACACGTACATATTTGTGAGGTGGCTGAATTGGCAAATACAAGTTGTGAGAAGAGATCACTCAGCAGAAACACTGTTGGAAGTGAAAATTCACCCTATGTGTGAGCTTCCTAAGAGATCAAGATTATACATAAATCCATGTTCAGTAAAATAAATATTTTTTCATCAGTGGATGATATATATTTCATGATGAATTTCGATTGGAATATATATTGCTAATTGATAATGTCTCAGTGGTTTTATATATATATACACACTCTCCAAACTATTCAAAATATGAAATATATGATCTACATATACATTTTATCACAGAAATATTCTGGACAAAAAATGCAAAAGACACAATATGATGGTATCAAAGCCTAAATGGAAAGTGAACATGGATTACTAAAAACATCCATGTCCAGGTTCCCTAATGCTCTCAAATGTCAATCATATTGGTGACTACATATTTGTTGCTTCCTAAGATTATATATTCAAACTCAACCCTGTTGAAAATGTCTAGTCCTATGATTGACTTTATACCTTACCTGATTTCCTAATCTCTCTAATGATATCTGCTTTCCTACATATTTTTCCATGTTCACCATTGTTACTGACACTTTACATGTGCTGACATTGACATTCACTCTCTAAACAAAACCCTATTGTTAAAGAACTTTTATTCCAAATCCTATACACACTCTTCTTCCTAAAACTTCCAACTATCTTCCTATTCCTACCTACTATCCCTTTTTGACTAGATGTTCTCTTCAACATTCAATCGTCCAAGGTACAAGGTCCTATGCCATTGTATATTGATTTATCTGAGATATCTTAGTAGAATGTAATTCAAAGTAAAGTATCCCAATCAAGGGCCCAATGCCCTTCTGGGCTTCAAATCTTACTTAGATTTCTGTTTTCATACATATATTTCACCTCTATATTTTTATAAATCTTAAATGTTACCAATATTATAATTCATCCAGCAGAATGACTCTTTACCCAAATCAAAAATGTTATTAACCCTAACCATACACAGTTCCCTCAATCTAACTTTACAAAAGAGCAGGGACAGAGTTGGTCTTAAAATACAGGAATGTAGGTGGTCTTCCTCCAGCTGAGAACCTCAAAGGTCAATGAATAAGTGATCCCTGAAGAAGATGTAGGCAGATATGAAGGACCTGAGTGAGCAAAAGTCATCATTCATGGCAAAAACCTGGTCAGGATAAAGGGTAGTCTCTGAATAAGCCCCTCTTTTCTTAATGTAGAGAAGATGGACAAAACCAGGCCTGTGTGGAGAGCTGTTCCCGGGTGCCTATGGTTGATATTGCATTCTAACTTGTGAAAGTGTCACAGGAAGTAGGGGCAGCCTCCATCTCATGGGACCATTGGAAGCAACTATTAGGACAAAGTGGTTGCCAAGGTAGTGGCCTCATTCAGTTTCTGAAGAAAGTGACCTCACCACACTTCCTTGTTGATGGAACTCTCTGAACATGGGATCCAGGAAGCCAGGCACCCAGAGCCAGTCCCAGTCCCAGTCCCAGTCCCAGTGGTCTCACTTGTTTGGATTTAGCATGGACAGATTCACTCTTTCTTGGTACCTACTGATGTGAGGATGGCCAAATGTGAGAAAAGCTCTGAAGAGGGGTCTTTCCTGAGAAAGCAGGTAGTGGCTCACCGCTGACTCTTGACAACTTCACAGAGTTGGACAAGGAGATCAGTTCTGAGACAGAACAGGTCATTTCAGGGGAACATAGTGTGGCCCACCAGTCAGAGGACACTGCAGATTGTCATAGACCTAGTTGCAGGAAGTAGGTGACTTTGAGGGTGTGGGTGTGAGTTTGCGGATTTTGTCTCATGTTCTGAGAATAGGTAGGAATGGCGGTTTGTTGGGTTTGGAGTGAATAACTTCTGTTCATGTATGTGGATTTACAATCAACTTTTAACAAGATTATACTCAGAAATATTCATTCACCTGAAATACATATTTGTTTCCTAGTACTGAAAACTAACTTCAGTGAATGGTGCATATAACTCCTAATATTTCTACAGTAACTGACCCAGTTTAACATCAATGCAAGTAGATTCTTATGGGACATGATATGTGTTTTGGAGTTCGTTTTAATTCAACACTGGTACATTACTATTTCTTAAGTTTATGCACATTACAGTATATATATTTCATTCACAAGTTCAAAATTTATAAGCATTTATTTCACTTTCAATCACTTCCTGCTTCAGAAAACATGTATTCCTCCATGTTTCTTGACTGGTCTTTTCATGAGACTTCTTTCCAAACACATTATTTTTGATTTTCATAATCATTTTGAAGCAAAACTCACACATTCTTCATGAAAAGCCATAACCCTAATATTACAATTAGACGTATAACTAGTTGTTATGAATGATTCTATATCAAAATATGATTTCTTATATATTTTCAGTTATCAATTCAATCCATTATTTAAAGTGGAAGCAGTTATATTATTTATTAACTGTATGGTCTATTAATGCATTATCTCTCTATTCATAGACAAGGGGTACACCTATTTTACCTTAGATACTAATTTATACATCTTCAAAATATTCCTAAAAGAAATGGTGGAAGAAATACTCATGTCACCAGATCTACATATACATTTTATCACAGTAATATTCTAGACAAAAAAAAAGTCACCCTTAAGATTGTACCAAAGCCTAAATGGAAAGTGAGCATGGATTACATAAACTTCCATGTCCAGGTTGCCTAATGCTCTCAAATATCAATCCTATTGGTGACTACATATTTGTTTCTTCCTAAGATTATATATTCAACCTCATGCCTGTTGAAAATGTCTAATCCTATCACTCATTTTATACTTTACCTGATTTAGTAATGTCTCTATTTATATCTGCTATCCTACATATTTCCCCGGTTCATCATTGTGACTTACACTTCATGTGTGCTGAAATTTACATTCACTCTCTAACCGAAACCCTATTGCTTAAGAAGTTTTGGTCTAAATCCTATACTCACTCTTCTTTCTAAACCTACCGACCATCTTCCTAATTCTACCTACTATCCCATTTTGAGTGGATGTTCTCTTTGACATTCAATCATCAAAGGTACAAGGTCCTATGCCATTGTTCATCGATTTATCTGAGACATTTGTGCAGAACATAATTCAAAGCTAAGCATACCAATTAAGGGTGCAATGCCCTTCTGGGCTTCATATCTTCCCTGGATTTCTGTTTTTATACTTATATTTCACCTATATATTCTTGTAAATATTATAGTTTCCAAATACCATTATTCATCGTGCAGAAAGATTCTTAACCCAAATTGAACATGTTATTAACCCTAACCATACACTGTTCCGTCAATCTAACTTTACAGAAGAGCAGCGACAGAGTTGGTCTTACAATACATGAATGTAGGCGATCTTCCACCTGTTGAGAACGTCAAAGGTCCATGCAGAAAGGATGCCTTGAGAAGATGTGGGCAGCTATGAAAACTTGAGAGAGAAAAGTCATCTTCTATGGCAAACAACCTGGTCAGCATGAAGGGATGTGTATGCATCCACCGCTCTCTTCTTAATGTAGAGAAGATGGTCCAAACCAGTCCTAGGTGGAGAGCTGTTCCCGGGTGCCCATGGTTTATATACCATTCTAACTTGTGAAAATGTCATAGGAAGTAGGGGCAGCCTCCATATAATGGGACACTTGAAAGCAACTGTTAGGACAAAGTGGTTGCCAAGAAAGTGACCTCATTCAGTTCCTGAAGCATTGACCTACCTCACTTCCTTGGTGATGGAACTCTCTGAACTTGGGATCCAGGATGCCAGGCACCCGGAGCCACTCAAGTCTCAGGCCCAGGGGTTTAACTTGTTTGGATTTACAAAGGAGAGTGTTAGTCTTTCTTGGTACCTTAAGATATGAGGATGGCCAAATACCAGGAGAGCTCTGAATAGGGGCCTTTCCTGAGAAAGCAGGTAGTGGTTGGCCACTGGCTCCTGAAAACTTCACAGAGTTGGGAAAGAAGAGCAGATCTGAGACAAGACAGGCCATTTCGGGGGAACATACTGTGGCCCACCAGTCAGAGGAAACTCTGGATAGTCACAGAGTTTAATGGGGGAAGGATGTGCCTTCGTGGGTGTAGGTGTGATTTTGTGGTTTTGTCTCATGATCTGAGAATAGGTAGGAAAGGCGTTTTTTTCTTTGATTTGTAGTGGACTGCTTCTAGTAAGACGTTTGACAAGGCGAGTGTTTCTATGTCTGTGTATGCTACTGTGTCCGTGGTTGTAGACATTAGAAAAGAGAATGCAACAATTGATGTGCCCTGTATAGTAGAAAGCTTCCCAGCATTCATCCTGCCCAATTTATGAATGGACTGCCGCTTGCCTTAAAAATGGGCAACACCTGCTAACTTCCTAAGTTCCTGTTTTCTTCCTGAATTCTCGCCACTCTCCAGAATAGACTCATGGTTTTTGTCCAAAATATGTACCACCTCCAAGCTCTGTGACATGTCCATGTACTGGATAGCTGGAGGGAATGGCGAGCATCTCAGAAAACTCAGATATCAGTGTGACCAGGAAAGTCTCAGTGGAGAAACCCTGCTTTGGACTTTTTCTTACCTATTGTTCTGTTGCCCTGAATGTCAGGAAGGTCTTTGCCTCAGGCCACCCCTTTGTGAACCCTGAAGAAAACAGTTTTCAAATGGAAATGAATGGGCATCACCTGTGGCTCTTTGCTTAATTGCTTTGGAAAAGGATGTGTCTGAATCAGCCTCTTGGCCCTGTGTGAGGCTGTGGCTTAGATTCTCAGCACCTGATTAATCCAAAGACAGATCCCATGTGTGCATCCAAAACCAAAATTGCCAAAAGAGCAGTTATTGTGAATGAAGTCTCTTGACTTCATTGCTAAGGTTCCTGAGGCCCATCAAGTGAGAATAGGCATCCTTTGGGTAAAATGAGTTCTTCAAAGCCCTGCGGAGGCTAGCCCAGAGGTTTTTGGTTTGTCTCATGACTCCCAATCATATAAAGAATCTATACCTGACATTCAGTAGGCCTCAAATTGGAGATGCAGAGCAGTATTAACAGCAGGCCTATTTGATCACTCCTGGTTCACAAGAAGGGTTTCCAGGCCACCCGGACTTTAGGCAAATGAGCGGCAAGGGAGCTTATTTTTCACACCGTCTTGGGCTGCACCCCTCATGGAAAACTCCAGCCAGAAGTTATGATGAGTGTCTATATGTAAGAAGATGAGGGCCCTGTGGGTGTGTTTTGGTTTTCATTGTGGTCATTTTTGTGGCGGTTGGAAGAGATAACTGGGCCTACCTGGGCTTTAACTCTGGTGTGATTCCTCTTAGAGACTGAGTTCTGGAACTGACCTCAGAGAAGTACTGCCATGAAATGTGTTGGGATTTTAGAAGGCCACGCATCAGAATCGCCCTTGGAAACTGAGATAGAGGTTCAGGGAGGCTTTCCACAGGGCACTGGGAATCTCAGCCAGGATATCACATGATTTTATTCTTAAAGACTTGGCAGCCAAAGTTGAGAGTCTAAACACACATGGACCTCACATTGTAGACCTCAGTGATCCTGGCTTCATGTGAACTTTTGGCCACTCTTTGGGAAGCTTGCCTGTGAGTGTTCTCCAGAGATTTCATTGAAATGAGCTTCCTCACCATATAATGTTTCCTGCATGAATTGAAACCCACAGTAACTCCAACTTCATCCTTCAAAAATGGCTAAATAAATACCATCAAATTTCTGAAATTCCCAGACCAGGTGGCACTGGAGAACCTTTGGATATCCTGTTGCTGATCATGAGTGAAAGAATTCCCCACACAAAGACACTTCGCTAGGAGAATTCCAATTTTATTGCAAAAAGCTGTGTGCTTACATAGAACTAAAGGGGTGATGGTAGGGCTTAGATAAATGGCAGGGCACCAATTTATTGGTAAGTTCTTTCAGATATCAGCTCCGGAGCCAAGGAATTAGTTCTCATTGGGGCTAAGGTTCCCCGCCAGAGAGATTTGAAATTGGCGCCGACGGGAGAGTTCACACGGGCGGGAATTTTTTGCATCACTGCAGAAAAGAGGAAGGTAGGAAGAAAAAGTCCTTAGGCACCATGTTGGGGTTTTTACTCTGGGGAATGGCTGCCGTTTATACTTTTCCCAACATTCCTCCCTTTTTGTTTTCTTAGGAAGTGTGGCGTCGTTGGTCAGATCCGGCTGCTTCTTGCTGTTTGGGGGCGCTGTGGGGCCTAGAATGGGAAGTGGAGGAATTCTCGGGGGGCAGGTCTGGGGATATCATGGCAGCCAGAAAGAAAACCCAGTGGCTACAGACAGCTACTTCCATAGGGGTGAAGTCTATGAAAGTTCCCTGAAGCCTCAAGTTGTCGATGGCATTGAACCAGTCCTGGATGGAGGAGTTTGTTGGTATCAGTCACTGGTCCTGTTTCAGAGACTCTGGGAAATACTGGAAGCGTTGCCTGGACATGGCATCACCAGCACCTGAAGAAGATCAGAGCGAATAAAAACAGAATTAAGATAAAAATTAAAGCAAAGGTCAATTTTTGGCAGAAGTACCATGTTGGGGGACTGACAGAGAAGAGGCCAAGGGCCATGAGGAAACTTAGAAGGACATTAAGACTCATTAATCCAGGATGGCAGATTAAAAGGTTCTCCGAGCTCGTTGTCTCTCGCCATCTGATGTCCGTTGCATTCCATCGTCCCTGGTAGTGAGCTTCAGCAATGAGTGAACTGTTCTCTTGGAGATGTTGGGGGTTCATCAGTCATCAGAGGCTGCTAGTGCCTAAGCAAAAGCTGGTTGAATGTTTGATTAGAAATTTTTTTTCAGTTGGGTTTGAAGGCACTTCATTATGCAGGGCAAGAGAGCACAAAAAAGGAGCATGCCAATAAGGGGCCCCAAGATTGGTAGTAAGTACATGGCAAGAAATGATTGGAAGCAATTGGGTTGATAATTCCTGCAATTTAACAACATTTTTTTCTATTAGGCCAGATTCATTAACATAATGACAACATTCCTCTCTGAGGAACAGGCATGTTCCCCCTTTTTCTGCAATGAGAAGATCAATTGCCCTTCGGTTCTGTAAAGCCAGTTGTGCCAATGAAGTAACCGTCACTGCAAGGAGCCCAGAAACTGAGCAGTGTTATCAAGTGCTTCCTGCAGTTTTTGTTGCAGGTCATTGGATGCCCATAGAGCATGACCTATAGCTTCACCAGAGAGTTCAAGACTCGCCGCTGAGGTTGTTAATGTGAGGCCTACCAGAACCGGCAGAAAGACTGCCCTAAGGGTGCAGGAAGGTAGGGCCACCTGTCGGAATTCAATGGGAGTATACAAAGACAGCTGAGGAACTACCGTAACCAAGAAACAGATGCCAGAGACATTGATCGTTGAGGTACTTATAGACCCGTTACACCAGAGAAAATGTCCAGGTTTCATAAATCAGGGCTCGATGGGGTGCTAAAGCTCAAGGAACAAATGGGTAAAGAATTCATTATTGTCAGGTGGAAACAGATGAAAGGAAATAAAGTATTGGTGGAACAACTTTCCCATAGTGGGATACGTGTCACATGTAGGGGTTTTCCTTTCTTAGAGAAATTGTAGGTTTTTGCTGAAATATTTCCTGCCGCTAATGGGACCGCTGCTAGAAGTGGACGACTAAGTGAAGCACAGAGAAAGAACTGAGAAGTAGGCACAGAAAGAGGGGTGGAGTTTAATAATCAAAGAGTTTGGTGTAGCAAATTGAGCCATGTGGGAGGGGGACCTGAGGGGGTTGAAGGCTCTGAATCCTCTTTAAATGAGCTATGGATAAGATCTCGAAGTTTTGATTCTGACTCCTTAATGTGTTCGACTACCTGGATGGTTGCCTTAGGTGGCGTAATCAGGGTGCGGCCAACAGTTATCCACATTGTGGGTCTGGCTGAGGTTGTCCGAGCATAGACAGCAAACTCAACATAGTCCCAACGTTTGGCCTTGGGGTCAGGTATATCTAAAGTATACCATCCATTGTTATTGGATGAAGAGCCTTTATGCCACTTTAGGTAACTAGAAGTCCACCCTTCATGGTAACCAAGTGAGTGGTAAGAATAGCTACCACGTTCATGATGGAACCTGCATGACTTATAGGGGCACCCATTATATATCTCAGGCCACCAATGACAATAGTCTTTGGTTTGATGATAAAGGAAGCAAATGAAAGGCCAGTTCCAGCTATCAGGGACGAAGGTCCTTGAAGGTGACAATTTTAGGGAAATAGATGTGCAGTTGTGGATGAAGCAAGCAGTTGCATCCACTGCGTGGACATTCTGCATGCCATGTTCTGAGTATCATTCCCAAAGAGTGAAAAAATACATTGTAGCAGAGGAGGGTAGATACCAGTCCTGACAGAGCACAGAAAATAAGCAGAGCACAGAAAACAAGCAGTTAGAGAAGACTAGGGTGTTGGGAGAGCTCATTGTGCCTTCTTTAAGAGGAATTGTTCTGCGGGGAACACCGTGTTAGCCGCAACTTAAATGGGTGAGATGGGAGTGGAGAGCAGGAGTAAAGGGGAGGTTCAGGAGGTGATTCTTGGAGTTCCTCTGGGGTGGTCCTGTCGTCATCAGGTGGGCCTCTTGGTGATATGGCTTCAACCTAGATATGTGAATCCAAGGGGTGAGACAGTTGTCTGATAAGGAGAGTTAGGTGGAGTTGGGGGTACAGAGAATGACAGGATAGGGGCCTTCCCATTTTGGGGCAAGAGGCCCGTTCTCCTCTGGGGTATTATAATAGACTAGACTCCCAGCTGTTAAGGGAGGAGTGTTTGGAGCGGGGACTGGGTCCAGAAGAAGCCAGTCCTGATATTTCCAGAGTTCCGAGCGAAGATAAAACAAGAGAGGCAAAGACAAATCTCGGGTGAGAGGTCCTTGTGAAATGACCAACCCAGGGGGGTTAAGAGGTCTTGAATACCTTATCTCAAAGGGAGACAGTAAAGATGGTTTCTTAGGTAGAGCTCTGATTCGAAACAAATCCAAGGAAAGGAGTTTGACCCAGTCTAAATTTAATTCCATTGTCAATTTGGTAAGGACTTCCTTTAGAGTACGATTTACCCTTTCCACTTTCCCTGAAGCCTGAAGGTGATATGGACAGTGAAAATGCCACTTGAAGGAGAGGGCTTGAGAGACCTTTTGTGTGATCCTAGAAATAAACTCAGGGCCATTGTCAGATTGTAGGAAAGTGGGCATTCCAAATCTGGGGATGATGACTGTCAGAAAGATTGAAGCTACAGTGGAAGCCTTTTATTGGAAATGGGAAATGCTTGAACCCAACCAGAGAAAGTGTCCACAAAGACAAGGAGGTATTTAGTGTGCCATACTTTGGGCATGTTGGTGAAGTGTACCTGCCAGTCAGCAGTGGGAATGTGTCCCCGGGCTTGGAGGGAAGGGAAAGGTTTGGGCCTTAAAAAAGTATGAGGGTTGGTCCGCTGACAGATCTGACAATTAGAGGCTATATTCTGTAGCATGGCTTTGTCAGAGGGGGTGAGGGAGAAGAAGCTCTGTAAAAAGAGGGTCAAAGACTGAGAATCGGAATGGAATAGAGTATAAAGGAACTTGAAAAGATCCTTGTTCTTACTGGAAGAAGTAGTGGCTTCAGATGAGATGTCTAAAGTGGCCATTATATGTCCCCCAATGGGGGCAATAACTGGAAGTGGTGGCAGCCATTCGTGCCGCCTGGTCAGCTTTGGCATTGCTCTCAGTGATAAGAGAGCCGTCCTTCTGATGGGACCTACAATGGACAACTCCCAACTGGGTGCGAAAGTGGGAGGCCTCTATCAGATTGCTTATAAGAGCCGAATTAGTGATCACATTACCTTTGGTGGTAAGTAGTCCTCGCTCATTTCATATTGCAGCATGGGAAAATAAGATATGGAAGACATATTTTGAGTCAGTATAAAGGGTGAGGGATTTGCCTTGTGCTAGAAGGCAGGCACGAGTGGCTGCTATGAGTTCAGTCTGCTGGTTGGTAGTTCCTGAAGGTAGAGCTTTGGCCTCTATAATCTCAGTGGCTGAAACTACAGTGTATCCAGAGTAATGAGTGCCATTCTGCCTAAAGAAACTGCCGTCAGTGAACCAGATAAGGTCAGGCTTGGTGAGTGGTCCCTCAGAAATTGAAGAATGACAGGGAAGGAAATCATCTAACGTTTCCAAGCAATTATGAATTGTTGTGTTAGACGTGGGAGTCATTGGTAGCAGTGAGGCAGGGTTCAGTGCAGAGCAGGGGAGGAAAGTAATATTAGGGTTTTCCAGAAATGAAGTGAGGAGCGACAGAACTCTGGATGGAGGAAGGGTTTGAAGGCCCTTATAAGCTAAAAGATCCTTCAAGTGATGTGGGGAGTGAATAGTTCAAGGGGCCCCAAAAGTCAGCTTAGAGGCTTCTTTGTGTAAAATTTGTTCAGCAGCCAGAGCTTTTAAGCAAGGGGCCTACCCACAGATTGTATGGTCTACTTTATTGGACATATATGCCAGAGGTGCATATGTAGGCCCATAGTTTTGACCTAAGACCCCAAATGCTTGCTCCCCTTTTTCATGGACATATAGATGAAATGGTCTTGAAATATCAGGAAGGTGCAAGGCAGGTGCCTTTAAGAGGAGTTGCTGAAGCCTGCAGAAGTGGTAGTTAGGGGAGGAGGCAAGAGATTCACTAGGGGGTCCCTTTGCTAGGTCATACAGGTTTTTGGCTAGAAGAGAATAATTTGGGATCCAGGCCCTAAAATAAATGCTAGTCCTAGGAATGATAGTATTTCGGCTTTCGTATGGGGCACTGGAAGATCAGAAAGGAGTTGCCTCCTATCCAGTGTTATTTCCTTTTTCCTAGGTGTAAGGCAAAAAACAAGATAGATGAGAGAAAACTGGAAAACATGGGCCTTGTGGGGAGACACCCTATATCCCTTGTATGCTAGGAAATTAAGAAGCTGGGCAGTGTGGGATTGAGAGTGTTCCCAAGAGGGACTACATAGAAGAAGGTCATCGACATATTGAAGGAGAGTAGAGTCAGGACAGGTCGGGTGAAAGGATGTGAGGTCCTGGGCAAGAACTTGGCCAAAGAGATGGGGCCTATCCCTGAATCCCTGTGGGAGGACAGTCCAGGTAAGCTGATGAGAATGGCGGGTGTGAGGGTCAGTCCACGTAAAAGCAAAGATATCCTGAGATTCTGATGACAAGGGAATAGAAAAGAATGCATCTTTGAAATCTAGGATCAAGAAGTGGGTAGTAGTGGCATGGATCTGAGAGAGGCAGGGGTAAGGGTTGGGCACTAGGGGGTGGATGGGGACCACAGAGGAGTTGACAAGGTGAAGGTCTTGAACCAGCCTGTAGGACCCGTTAGGTTTCTTAACTGCCAGAATGGGGGGTGTTGAAAGGAGATTGTGTAGGCCTAAGATACCCCTTTCATAATAAATCCTGGATGATGGGTTCTAATCCGAGGAAGGCTGTGGTTGTGAGTAGATATTGTGGTTGACTAATATATCTTGAAGGGTCGTGTAAGACAATATGAATAGGACTTTATTTAGCCATAGAGGGTGTAGTTGTGTCCCAAACCTCAGGGTTAACTGGTTTAGATAGTCGTGGGAGACTGCATGAAGGAGGTATATTTGCCCCTAGGAACATCATGAGGAAATGAGAGGTAGAATAATGTGGGGTGATATGTGAATGGTGACTTTTAATAGTGAGAGTATGTCATTAAGACATGACGGCCATCTGGGGTTTCTGGGTCGAGTTTTGTGTACTGTTGAAGGGCCTTGGTTAGTCTATCCTGGAAATCTGAAGGTGTTTCCTCCTTCCTTTGAATGACCTCCTGCACCTTTTGAAAGTTAACAGCCTTGCGGGTGGCCTTTTTCAGCCCCGCCAAGAGACAGGATGTAAAAAGGTCACGAAACTGTAAGCCTTCATGGGTCTTGTAATCCCATAGGCGATCCTGCTCTGGGACAGCATGAGGGCCTGTGGGGTGGGTAGGATTGGTCCTATGATTTTCATCAGCATGGGCTTGGGCTAGCTCCCAGACTCATTGCCTTTCCTTGGGGAGAAGTGTATTCGCCAAGAGCATGTAGATGTCATGATGAGTGAGGCTACATACTTGCAGGACCCATTGAAACTCCCGAATGTAAGTGGTGGGGTCAGTGGTGAAAGAGCCTAACTTCCTCTCTAGCTGAGTAATGTCCGACATGGAAAATGGAACGTGGACTCTGATGACACCCTCGGGACCAGCTACCTCACGAAGGGGTGCAATTGTCTTGGGGGTGGGAAGGAGTCCCTTAGACCTGGTAACAGGAGGACTGAAAGAGGAAGGCGGTGAACAGGAAGGAGAGGGAGAGGAAGGGAGTGTCTCTGTGGAGGAGGAGGAGGTGGAGCAGGCAGAAGAGGGCGGAGGAAAGAGGGATGAAACGGAAGGCGGAGGATCCATATAATTAGGCAGAGGAAGAGGAAGGTATAGCGGGAGAGAAGGGGCAGATGGGGCTGGGGGATAAGGTGGGGGTTCATCTGCTTGGTCGAATGAGGAAGAATCTGTGAAGTCAGGAATAGAAGTAGGGGAAGAGAGGGGTTTTCAAGCAAAGAGGACCTGAGAGGGAGGGCAAAAGGAGCAGAGAGCAGGGTGCTGTGTGTGAAGGCTAAAATCTTAAATGCAGGGAATCTCCCTCCACTTTTTCAGATGCTGGCAGTAGTTAAAAAGGTCCCGGAAGAGGTTTGGATCTAAGGAGCCTTCTGGTGGCCAATGATTGCCATTATCCAGTGGATATGTAGGCCAATCATGGGTACAGATTTTGATTAAAAGTTTGGGCTTGATGTCTGGTGTGAGGGAGAGTGTGGCCAGATTTTTTATTAAACATTTGAGAGGTGAGTCTTCAGGTGCAGACTAAGAGGTGCCCATAGTCACAGGGAGAGATGGGAGAGAGAGAGAGAGAGAGAGAGAGAGAGAGAGAGAGAGAAAAGGAGTAAGCAAGAAAGACAAAGAGAAAACCCGGGCTGGAACGGCTTCCAGGAATCTCAGGGCAAACGGGGGTCAGGTGGGCGTCCCCAAAATGACAAGCCATCACGAGGAAATACAGAGGGCACTACCTGGTCATCACCAGTGAAGTGTGATCTGTGAAACCAAAAGGAATTGGAGCCAAGGGCAACCTGACGTCAGGAAAGTTTTCAACTGCAGCAGAAGAAGTCAGTAATGAAAACAAAACTCTGGCTCTGACAGAATGCAATTCCAGGCCGGGAGTTCAGTTTTCGCAGAGCAGAGAGGCAGCTTCAGCCAGACACAGCAACCCCACAGGATACAGCAACTCTAGCCGGCAGCAGCAGCGGCAGTGGAGCAGGAAAATCCATAAAGCCTCTCGTGTCAACTCAGAAGGCTCATGCCCCAAAAAGAAACGAAACACCAGAGGGTCCACTGCAACTAGTAAAGGTCTTAGTGGGAGGAATTCCCTCTCCCCTACCAGGCATCTGGAGTGTGCCTGACGATCACTGTCACAAAACCAGTGGCAGCCTGAAGGGAGTTGGTGAGCCGGGGTCAGGGGAGGATTACTTACATCAGATCAGTGGTGAGTGCAGAAAGCTGGCTTCTGAAAAGAGAGGACTAGGGCAGAGTGTCTCGGCGGAATGGGGGACGGGGCTCTTGTTGGAAAGAGCTCACCTGTATCCTCTCACGGGGCACCAGAATGAAAGAACTCCCCATGCAAAGACACTTCACCAGAAAATTCCAATTTTATTGCAAAAAGCTGTGTGCTTATATATAACTAAGGGGGAGATGGAAGGGCTTAGATAAATGGCAGGCAACCCATTTATTGGCAAGTTCTTTCAGATATCACCTCCGGAGCCCAGGAATTTGTTCTCATTGGGGCTAAGGTTCTCCGCCAGCGAGATTTGAAATTGGAGGAGGCGGGAGAGTTCACACGGGCGGGAACTTTTCACGCCACTGCAGGAAAGAAGAAGGTAGGAAGAAAAAGTCCTTAGGCGCCATGTTGGGAATTTTCTCTGGGTTATGGCTGCCGTGTATACTTTTCCCAACAATGAATATACCAGACAGTGCCTTGATTGACTGGTTTTCATAAAAATGGTTTTTAACAGAGATGCCAGAAAGTTGCATCCTGCTGAGTAGTGGGCCTAGAGCAATGGTGGGCAGGTGTGTGATAAAACATCTGTGGGGTGGCCATGTGGATCTGCCATTGGCTTCCAAATGGCTTGTGACTGACATGGTGAAGCCAGCAGACCCTTATATGTAAAGGCATCTTGATATATGGAGAAGTTTCAGGACATTGTTCAGAATCAGGTTGCTATAGTCAAGGAGGCAAGCTATGTGGGATAGAAGTCTTGTTCTTTTATTCTCCTGCAGACCCTGACCCACCACACGTTACAGAACTCCCTCCCGCACTGTGTCCCAGTTGAAAACCTTGCATATCATGAAGCAAATACAAAACTCCCAGTGCAACAGCAAGAAACACCATGAAAATGGAGGATGACCATATGGTTTCACAGTCCACATGGTAGACATTTAGCCCCCAGTGGCCACAGTTTACCTAAAAAGAGAGAATTCAGCACTGCTGACTCATGTTCATTGAAAAAGAAGAAACCATGTCCTCCAGGTCTCATAGATTCAGTCAGAGCTTTGATGGTCTCACTAGAAAGGAAGCTAAAGCTCCTGACAACAACATATGTTTCAAGTGCCCAACCTCACAGGCAGATTCTCAAGAATTCTCTAGGCCAGTAGACCTCCATGTTTGTGGAGTGTTTACCCTGTCCTTTACTTTTGGAAACTCCTCTACCACTTCCAAGGTTTTGAACTCCTGAGCATATTCCATTCCAGATATGTATTCACAGATTTTCTAACTCTTCTCTTCTAATTGTGTCTTACTTAGGGCAAAGGTATTCTCAAGGCATTGTTCTGGATGAGAGTGGGAAGATTTCTGTGTAGCACATATTTACATACACATTGGATTCATTTTCAAATTTTCCATTCGAAATACTGAACCCCTGATACTAACCCATACCGTACTAGACTCTGACTACAAATCCTAATATGATGGAGAAAAATAACCCAAATAGAATAGAAATACAAGCAGTTCACAGGAGGCACGGTGTATATTTGGTTTTGCCTTTTGCATGATATAGGTTAGGAGTTATAAATCTTGTCAATTTTTTGTTGAAATAGTTCTCCATGTGTTTGGAAAGTTAACAAATATGTGAATTTCTGTTTCCCTTTCTCTGTAGGCTATTCAGCACATGTATTTTCATATGCACATATAGAATCTTACCTGGTATCACACGTACATTCCTGTGAGGTGGCTAACTTGGCAGATACAAAGTGTGAGAAGAGATCACTCCTCCTAAACGCTTTTGGAACTGAAAATTCGAACTGTGAGTGAGCTTCCTAGTTGAACAACATTATACATAAATCCATGTTCAGTAAAATTAATATTTTTGGAGCTGTAGATGATATATATTTCACGATGAATTTTGATTGGCATATATATTGCTACTTTTTAATGTCTTTGTTTGTGTTTTGTATATATATATATATATATATATATATATATATACTCTCCAGATTTTTTAAAATATGAAATATATGCATCTTATTATTCACTCCCTACATTTATTCATGTTCATGTATGTGGATTTATAGTAAACTTTTCACAAGATTATTCTCAGAAGTATTCATTCACCTGAAATACATATTTTTTTTCCTAGTTCTGAAAACTAACTTCAGTGACTGTTGCATACAAATCCTAATATTTCTCCAGTAACTGATCCAGTTTAACATTAATGCAAGTAGATTCCTATGGGACATGATGTATATTTTGATGTTAGTTTTTATTCAACACTGGTTCATTACTATTTCTTCAATTTATGCACATCATAGTATATATATTTCATCCAGAAGTTAGTAAATTTGTACGCATTTGTTTCGCTTTCAATCACTTCCTGCTTCAGAACACATGTATTCCTCCATGTTTCTTGACTGGTGTTTTCATGAGACTTCTTCCCAAACACATTATTTTTTATTTCCATAATCACTTTTGAAGCAAAACTCACACACTCTTCATGATAAACCATAACCCTAATATTACTATTAGATGTATAACTCGTTGGAATGAATGTATGTATATCAATATAAGATTTTCTGTATTTTTTCAGATATCAATTCGATCCATTATTTAAAGTTGGAACTAGTTATATTATTTATTCACAGTATGGTCTACTCATGAATTATCTCTATATTCATAGACACAGAGTACACCTATTTGTACACCCAATACTAATTTTATGTCTTCAAAATATTGCTGCAAGAAATGGTGGAAGAAATACTCATGTCTCCTGATCTATATATTCATTTTATCAAAGTAATATTTTGGACACAAAAAGCAAAGGTCATACTTATGATTGTACCAATGTAAAAGTCATTCTAGCATTGGAGGAAGAGACAACCAAGAGACTGTCTCATGCAACAGCAAAGGGTTTATTCGGGGTCCAGAATGCTGGGGCTCAGACCTAATTTGAATAGAGCCTAGAGCCCTTAGAACATCTTAAGCAGAGCTTACATACTTAACTTGGAGAGGGAAGGGAAGGAAGTTTATTGGTGGTTCAGGGCGAATGGACGGTTTGTGTGCAACTGAGTGAGGGATTACATTCTGCAGTTTGGCATTTGGGGACAGCACATTCTGGGAACAAGATTACCAAACAATTCTCAAGATTTCAATAGTGTTTTGTTAAGAATACAGAAAAACAGGAAGTGACAAATACCTATTTTATTAATCTTTCATTCCCCACTTCTTCTTCTGGTTACGTTTAATCATAAAAGTGATCATTGAGGGGTGTCACATTTTATGTCTGCTAGTGGGGTATATTGTTGTCTGATTACCAAAATTTAACTTGTCCAATTTGAGCTTGAAGAAATGAAACTACACGGTGGAGCAAACAGGGTCTAGAGTTAGCAATAATATGATGATTATTAATGGACCGGCCAAAGCTGATAAAAGCGTAGTTTACCAGGGGGACTGTGTGAACGAAGACTGTAACCACCCTTTTGGGGCCTCTCTCTCTCGTTGATGCGCTTTAAGGTGTCTTCTCAATTTACTCATAGATAATTTTACAACCAGTATGATCGGAATAAAAACAACATTCTTCCCTCAATACAGCACAATGGCCCCCTTTTCTCATGAAGAGGAGGTCCAACCCTCGCCTTTTCTGTAAAACAACTTCAGAGAGAGATTTTAAAGATTCCTGTAAGGCTGTGATGGAGGTTTAATATCTTAAAGCTTTGTTCTACTGCTGCTTCTAATTGGGTCATTTGTTGTGTTCCATGGACTACGGCAGTGGTTCCTGTGCCCAGCCCTGCAGCAACTTCTATTCCTAATAGGATGGCTAAAGTGAGGAATACAGATTCCCGGCAAAACCGGGTTGTATGCCCCCCGCTATTTGATCTTAATGAACCTGCATCATGATAGAGCACTCTGGGAAACATCTGCACCATTACATAATTAATTGCACCAGTTGACAATTTTATGAAAACATAAACAATGTTTAAGTATATAGAATAATACTCTTGTTGGTATGGACAGGGCAAGGCACCTAAGATAGCACCAAAAACAGAGAAACAGTCCTATTTGGTTGCAACCGGATATAGAGGGCATTGCTTCTGTTGTAATCAATTAATCCCTTGAACCCCAAGTTTAGGTAGTTTTAGAATTTTGTCCCCAATATGTAATGGAAGGGGCTCAGAAGTTCACAGTCTGCAGAAGTCCACAAAAAGCAGTTTTTGTTTCTTTTTTTTTTTCCTCTGTTCTGGGCAAGTTAACTTTTTAAGGACACCTAAGAGAGGGAGAGCTTTTTTCTTCTCTTTTTTGTTTTCTCCCTGCCAGCTGTTACCATGGGGTCCAGTTGGTAACTTCTTTATCTTACAAATGTAGCCATCCCTGTGAAGCCCCAGCTCAAGGCCAGAGGCCTTGTTCACATATTTTGTGAAAAATTAGTAAGGGGCTGTCTAGCTTAGGAGTGCTGATTTTTCCAGCCAGTTGCCAAGTAGAACAGGCAACATGAAAAGAGGAAGTTTGTCTACATTGAACTCTTTTATAGGGACTCTTTTGCTGAAAGTCCTAAAGTCAGCCTTGGTGAAGAATTTTGGAGAAGGTCAGTTAAGACTTTTTTGTGGGCCTTTTACAGAGGGGAAAGATGGGGAAGGCGGGGGGGAGAGCAGCTACATGGATCTGTGTATGAGAAAGGAGAGATGTAAAAGAATAATGAGAAAGAAGTTTGGGATTTTCCTAGCAACAAAATCGTGAGCAGTAGAACAGGTAGAGCAGAGGGGAAGACTGGAGTGAGTATCCCAAAAAGTCTCTGAGGGACTTTAAATTCTTAGTAACCTGTTTTCAGTGATGACAAAGCAACTTTAAAAGCCATTTTTATTACATCTTGGATAGGGTTCTGAGGGCTCTCCTCAGCTTGTTTGAGCTTTGGTATAGCTGGTAAGAGGACCTGGTGGGACCCGGTGCGGGCACTGACAGAAGAAGAGAGGAGTGAGTTGGTGGAGGGGTGCCTCACTACCTGCTACCTCAGCAAGGGGGCAATTGTCTGAGAACCGAGGTTTGGGTTTTGATTTAGAAATTGGAGGGGAGAAATCAGGTTGCTGAGGTGGGAGTGACAGCAGAGATTCTGGAGCAGAAGGCAGAGGGTGAGGATCTATTGGAGAAGCATAGTTCAGGATGTGAGAGAAGGAGGGAATTGACCTGCCCATAGGGGAATCTCCTTTCACCCTTTTGAGCACTTGCAGAAGTTAAAAAGGTCACACAGAATTTGAGGATCTAGAGACCCATCTGGGGGCCATCAGTTTTGATTGTCTAATTGGTAATATGGTCAATGCTGTGTACTGAATTTGATGAGGAGTTTGGATTCCACCAGGCAGCCCCTGTATGCTCACATCCCCATGACTTACAGAAGAAGTCGGCTTTTGCCCCACACAGCCATGGCTGTTTGTGGTTTTGATAGTCCGCCGGGAAAACTTAGTAATCTAGGCTAGCCAACCTGCATCTGGCTCGTGTGTCCCTACATCCATAATGTTTGTTTCCATTATCTATGGTACAGAAGGCATTTATCGGAATTTTAGTGGGATCCTCTTCTTCAGGGATATCCCAATAGGAACGACCTATAACCAGCTGACAAATATCTGGGTGGAGAGATGGCCACCAGGTCCCTAAGGGGGCTGTATGCGAGATAGATCATACTTCTTGTCTAGTATGATTTGTGATTAGCCATCGCTGCTGTACGGGCTGATGAGCATTAGGACTACTTGTGGCCAAGGGGAGAATCTATAGCCTTATCCACCTGGTGAATACACCATTTGAAAGGGTTACCACTCTTTTCCAGTATCCAGCCAGAGTCTGGAGAGGGCGCACTCTTGAGATGAGAGGCATGGATCCAGCAAGTGATTCCGTCTACATATACCACTGTAGGTGTTATAAGTAGCACCTGGTATGGTCCTTTTCAGCCGGGTTCCAGGGATGACACCTGATGTCGTCTTATGTAGACGAAGTCTCTTACTTGATATCCATGTGGAGTCCCCTCGTCCCCAGGGTGGTAGGCAGTGGCCAGCTGTTTCCACAGGTATCGCTGAGTTCTTTCAAGAGCTTTTAGTCTGTCAAGCAAGTATTTCTTGCATGAAACAGTGCATAAGGCAGGAACATACTCTAATCTTTTATGCCGGTCTCTAAGCTTAATTTCGTTTAGGTCTCTTTAATGGTTCTATTTATTTTTTTTTCCTGTCCTGAGCTCTGGGGTCTATATGCACAATGTAACTTCCAATTAATCCCCAGGGTCCTGGCTAAGCTCTGACTCACCTGGGCCATGAACACCGTTCAATTAACAGACCCTATTACCTTAGGCAGGCCGTGTCTTAGAAAAATATCTTTCAGGATGTACTTGACCACCGTTTCAGCGGTTGTTTTTTTTTTTTTTTTCTTTTTTTTTTGTGAGAAAGGATTCAATCCATCCTGAAATTGTATTTACAAAGACTAAGAGATATTTAAGTCCATACCTTGCTGGCTTAATTTCAGTGAAGTCCACTTTCCAGAATTGTCCTGGTCTGGTTCCTCGTAGGTGCTTTCCTGCAGGAAGCTTGGAAGTGTAAGCATTAACCAATTGACAGAACCGACAGGCTTTTGTGAGTTATTTCCTTTCACTGTGAGTGAGTTAGTCGAAATCTCTGTTCCTGATCCTTCAGGAATGCCTGCAGTTTCTTTGAACCAAGGTGAGTAAGTTGATGTACATTTTTAATGTAGTGTAGGGCTTTCTGAAATTGCAGGCTGGGCTCAGTGAAGTTGAGGAGTTCAGTGTCAGTGTTTTAAATGTTATAAAAAGCTTGCTGGTGCTAAAGGGTCCATTGGAATTGGGCATCCTCATTTAACAGAGGGTATAAAGGAGCCGCAAAGAACACAAACCCAGGTATCCATAACCTGCAAAAGCCAACAGTCGCAAGAAACTCTCTGTGTTGTCCCCTGTTAGATGGCAGTGGTATCTGCACAACAGTTTGTTTTCTGGGCTCAGTGAGCCATCATTTACCGCCCCTAATGGAATACCCCAGGAAGATTACTTCTTGCTGGCAAATTTGGGCCTTTTTGGCCGAAGCTCTATACCCGAGTTCAGCAATTTCAGATAATTGTGCTTGGGTCCCAGACTCACAGTTTTACTTGGTGTTGGCAGCCAGTAGCAGGACATCCACATATTGAAGCAGAGTGACTTTGGGGTGCGTAGTTCTGAAGTTGTTGAGATTTCTGTGGAGGGCTGAATCAAAGAGAGTGGGGGAATTTTTGAACCCCTGTGGGTGTTTAGTCCAAGTTAGTTGACCAGACGTTCCAGTTTCTGGGTCTACCCAGTCGAAAGCAACCAGAAACTGACTATCTTTATGCAGAGTCAAGCAAAAGAAAGCATCTTTTAATTCCAGAAGAGTATACCATTTTCACTCAGCTACAGCAAACGGTTTATTGGGGGTCCAGCATGCTGGGGCTAAGAGCTCACATGAAAAGAGTAGAGAGCCCTGAGAACAGCTTAAAGAGAGCTTATATACTTTTCTTGGAGAGGGCATGGAAGGAAATTTTTGATGGGTCAGGGCGAGTGGGTGGTTTGCATGCAACCAGGTGAGGGAGTACATTCTGCAGTTTGGCAGTTGGGGACAGCACATTCTGGGAACAAAATTAGCAAACAGTTCTCAAGATTTCAACAGTGTTTTGTTAAGCATACAGAAAAACAGGAAGTGACAAGTACCTATTGTATTAACCTTTCACCAAAGCAAAATGCAAAGTGAGCATGGAATACTAAAATCAACCATGTCCAGATTGCCTAATGCTCTGAAATGTCAATCCTATTGGTGTCTACATATTTGTTTCTTCCTAAGATTATACATTCAACTTCAACCATGTTGAAAATGTCTAATCCTATCACTCACCTTATACTTTGCCTGATTTTCTAATGTCTCTATTGATATCTTTTTCCTACATATTTTCTCCAGTTCATCATTGTGAATGACTTTTCACATGTGCTAATATTTACATTCACTCTCTAAACGAAACAATATTGCTAATGAACTTTTGGTCCGATTCCTATACTCACCCTTTTTACTAAACCTACTGACTATCTTTCTAATCCTATGGACTATTCATTTTTGACTGGATGTTCTCTTCTACATTCAATCATCCAAGGTACAAGGTCCTATGCCATTGCATATCGATTTATCTGAGACATCTGTGCAGAACATAATTCAAAGCTAAGTATCCCACTAAAGGGCCCAATGCCCTTCAGGGCTTCAAATCGTACCTAGATTTTCTGGTTTCATACTTATATTTCACCGATATATTCTTGTGAATATTGCAGGTTCCCAATACCATTATTCATTCCGCAGAATGATGCCTAACCCAAATAGAATATGTTATTAACCCTAACCATACACTGTTCTCTCAATCTAACTTTACAGAAGAGCATAGACAGAGTTGGTCTTACAATACAGGCATGTAGGTGATCTTCCAATTGCTGAGAACCTCAAAGGTTGATGCAGAAATGATCCCAGGAGAAGATGTAGGCAGATATAAAGGACCTGAGAGAGCAAAAGTCATCTTCCATTGCAAACAACCTGGTCAGGATGAAACGATGTGTCTGAATCAGCCTCTCTCTTCTTAATATAAAGAAGATGGACCAAACCAGCCCTGTGTGGAGAGCTTCTCCTCGGTCCCTATGGTTTATATACCATTCTAACTTGTGAAAGTGCCACAGGAAGTAGGGGCAGCCACTATCTCAAGGAACCCTTGGAAGCCACTGTTAGGACAAAGTGGTTGCCAAGGCAGTGACCTCATTCCGTTCCTGAAGGAATTGACCTAAGTCACATCTTTGGTGATGGAACTCCCTGAACTTGTTATCCAGGAAGCCAGGCACACAGAGCCAGTCCCAGTCCCAGTCCCAGTTGGCTCACTTGTTTGGATTTACCAAGGACAGAGTCTGTCTTTCTTGATACCTAATGATTTGAGGATGGCCAAATGCAAGTAGAGCTCTGAAGACGGGCCTTTCCGGAGAAAGCAGGTAGTTGTCAGCCCAGGCTCCTGACAACTTCACAGAGTTGGACAAGGAGACCGGATCTGAGACAGGACAGGCCATTTCGGGGGAACATAGTATGGTCCACCAGTCAGAGGACACTCTGGAAAGTCACAGACTCAGTTGGGGGAAGGAGGGGCCTTTGTGAATGTGGGTGTGAGTTTGTGGATTTGTCTCATGTTCTCAGAATAGGTAGAAAAGTCAGTATGTTTGGTTAGGAGTGGACTGTTTCTAGAAAGTCGTTTGACAAGGTGAGTGTTTCTATGTCTGTTTATCTCACTGTGTCCGTGGTTGAAAACATTAGAAATAAGAATTCATCAATGGATGTGTCCTGTCTAGTAGAAAGCTTCCCAGCATTCATCCTGCCCATTTTAGGAATGGATTGCAGGTTTCATTATTGATGGGCAACACCTACTATCTTCCCAAGATCCTGTTTTCTTCCTGAATTCTGGCCACTCTCCAGAATAGGCTCATGGTTTTGTGTCCAAGGTATGTACGACATCCAAGCTCTGTGACATGGCCATGTACTGGATAGCTGAAGGGAATGCGAGCATCTCAGAAAACTCAGATATCAGTGTGACCAGGAAAGTCTCAGTGGAGAAACCCTGCTTTGGGCCTTTTGCTAACCTATTTGCCTGTTGCCATGAATATCAGGAAGGTCTTTGCCTCAGGCCAGCCCTTTGTGAATCCTGAAGAAAACTGTTTTCAAATGGTAATGAATGGGCATCACCTGTGGCTCTTTGCTTAAATGCTTTGTAAAGGGATGTGTCTGAATCTGCCTCTTTGCCCTGTGTGAGGTAGTGGCTTAGATTCTCAGCACCAGTTGGATCTAAAGAAAAATCCAATGTGTGCATCCAAAACCAAAATGCAAAAAAGATCAGTCATGGTGTATGAAGTCTCTCACCTTCCTCTTTTAGGTTCCTGACCTCCATCAAGTGAGAATAGGGATCCTTTGGGACAAATGAGTTTTTCAAGCCCTGCAGAGATGATTGGGTTTTCTCATGACTCCAAATCACATGAAGAAACTATACCTGACAGTCAGTAGGCCTCAAATTGGAGAAGCAGAGCAGTATTAACGGCAGACCTATGTGATCAATCCTGGTTCACAGAAAGGGTGTCCAGGCTACCCTGTGGTTAGGCAAATGAAGGGAAAGAGACCTTATTTTGGAAACTCTCTTAGGCTGTGACATTCATGGAAACATCCAGCCAGAGGTTATGATGAATGTATATATGGAAGAAGATGAGGGACTTGGGGGAGTGTTTTGGTTTTAATTGTGGTCATTTGTGTGGAGTTTGGAAGAGATGACTGGGTCCACCTGGGCTTGAACTCTGATGTGATTCCCCTCAGAGACTGAGTTCTGTAACTGACCTCAGAGAAGTAATTGCTTTGGAATGGGATATGTCTTAATCAGCCTCTTGGCCCTGTGTGAGGCTGTGGCTTTGATTACCAGCACCGTAAGGATCTAAAAAAAGATCCCATGTCTGCTTCCAAAACCAAAATGACCAAAATTGCAGTCATTGTTGATGAAGTCTCTCGCCTTCCTTTGTAAGGTTCTGAAAGAATAAAAGAAATTGAAATTGAAACGTAAAGAACCAGGTTCTGTAAAGTATCCAGGCTGCACTCAGAGCCTGAAATTCCAGTGGCAGTTAAGACAATTCCTGGAACTGCCCTTTAGATGTGTGTTGAAATCTTCCCTGACCACCTAGTTACTTAACAACCTCTTCTCAAAAACCGTGCAGCTCAGCACATATACATCTCAGGGCTTCAACCAATCATTTTAAATGTATACCCCTTCTCAGGGCTAACCAATAACACCCTGCCTGAACTATTCCCACCAATGAATGTGCAAATCATGTTTTAGAGCTGTTATTTGATTTTCCCACGGTATACGGTGATTTGCTAAAGGAAGCTATGATGTATGTTAAGTCCCTGCCCTCTCTAAAGAATGTATATAAAATCTGCTCATGTTGTTCTCGGGGCTCTTTGTTCCTTGCTCCTCTGAAGTGAGCTCTGAGCCCCAGCATGCTGGACCCCCAATAAACCCTTTGCTGTTTCATGAGAAATTCTCTTGGTGGTCTTTTCCTCCGACGTTCGGCCCACCTTTTCATCTGGAGGCCCTAGCTGAGAAATCCAGCAGTGACGAAAAAAAGACCCCAACGGACTCCTTTCAGAGTAAGTAAGGTGCCTATTTCTGGTTTCAGGTTTCAGGTTAGGGCTTGGCAAAATGGCTGTCGGTGAAGAACATTAGCTCTCTGCGACGGTGGCTGACAGATGTGTCACAGAGCCACAGGCCACGTCCCTGGGGGACACTCCAGAGGACTCGGGAAATAGAGGATTAGTAGTTTCCTCAACTCGGTTATTTTTTGCTTCACGATTCGGTTTTCCAGCCCATCAGGTTTTGCTGGCTACTCAGTTTTGTTCATTGTCAGGAACTCATGTTGAGTTTACTGTCTGTCTTTATTGTCTAACCCATCATGTTTTGCCAGTTACACAGTTCTAATCTTTGTCTTGGACTCATGTTAAACGTTTACTGTTTGTCTTTGTCTGTGTCATGTTTGTGTATTCACTGTCCCTGTTTGAGTAACTCCCATTATGGGACATTATGGGACAAAGCACTTCCATGCCTCTGTCCCTTAACCTTGATCATTGGACTGATGTCCACTCAAGTACCAAGAATCTTTCTTTTTCAGTAAAATGCCGGACCTGGCAGACTCTCTGTGCTTCAGAATGGCCCATCCTAGGAGTCGGATGGCCCCCAGAAGAATCCTTCCACTTCCCTCTAATCCAAAAAGTCAGAGATATTGTCTTTCACCGGGGCCACGTGGCCACCCAGATCAACAGCCATATACCCCTTGCCCCACGATCCTATCATTCCAACATTCTGCTCCTCCCCCTCTTCCCTCCATTCTGAGTCACAAGACTGGACACTCCTCTCTCTCCTTATCCTCTACCCTCGCTCCCCAACCCACAACATGTTCCAGATGATCCTCCCGCCGCTGACTCAGCCTCTCCGCCGCTAGAGGCAATTGGGCCAGACCCAAGCCCTCCAGGGGACTTCCCCGCAGCAGCAGCAGCCCCTGCTCCCCTGAAGGAAGCTGGGCCACCTAAAAAAACCCGCAGGAGATGGATAATAGAAAACTCGGAAGCCCCTGTGATGCTCCCTCTCCATCCCTACGGGCCCATGAACCGACCCAACTGGGACCCCAACACCTTTAAATGTAGGTAGCATCTGTCCACTTATCGCCGTTCTCTAATAGTGGGTCTCTGAGTGGCCGCCAGAGGGCCGACTAATTTGTCCAAGGTAAGAGAGATTATCCAAGGGCCTAATGAGTCTCCTTCTATGTTTCTGGAGAGAATTATGGAAGCCTATAGGAAATATACTCCTTTTGATCCTCAGGCAGAAGACCAAAAGGCATCTGTTGCAATGGCCTTTATCGAGCAGACTGCCCTAGATATTAAGAGAAAGTTACAACATCTTGATGGATTATAAGATATGACCTTAAGAGATTTAGTCAGAGAAGCTGAGAAAGCATATTATAAGAGAGAAACTGAGGAGGAAAGGGAATAGAGGAGAGAGAGAAGGAAAGGGAACAAAAGAAGGAGGAAAGAAGCAAATGGCAGAGTAAAGCATTGCCTAAGGTTCGGGTCACAGCAGCAATTAGGCCAGAAGTTAAAAAGCAGGGATACATAAAGGGTTACCTGGGACCACGCCAAAGGCTGCCCCTGGCCTTAAATCAATGTGCCCACTGTAATAAAAAAGAACACTGGGCCAAAGAGTGCCCCCAAAAGAAGCAGCCACGCCAGCCCGCCATGCTGACTCTAGAAGAGGACTAGAAAATTCGGGGCTCAGATCCCCTTCCCCAGCTCATAGTAACATTTGAAGTTGAGGGGAACACAGTGAACTTTGAAGTGATTACAGGAGCATTATACTCAGCCCTTAAGACTTCACTGGCCCCCCTATCAATTAAATGGTCCCTAGTTCAAGGGGCTAATGGCAGTAGATATCGGGCTTGGACAACTAAGATGAACATGGACCTCGGAAAGGGAAAAGTCCACCACTGTTTCCTAGTAATTCCAGAATGCCCGGCCCTATTGATGGGCAGGAATCTGCTTACCAAACTCCGGACTAGAATAACCTTTAAACCTAACGGTCCCCAAGTGGAGGTTCTATAGCGTTCAGTATAAACTCCCATAGTCACATCTTTGACTATGTCCGTAGAAGATGAACATCAACTCTTTGCGCCCCATAGGACTAATCAAACAGGCAAACTACCCCATAAATGGATAAAAGATTATCCTAATGCCTGGGCAGAAACTGCTGGGTTAGGTCTAGCCATCAACAACCTCCAATAGTAGTAGAATTAAAAGCCTCTTCGTCTCCAATTAGTGTTAAACAATATCCTCTAAGCAAAGAAGCTAAGGATGGGATAAGGCCCCATATTCATAAATACCTGGCTCTTGGGGTCCTAAGGCCCTGTCAATCAGCCTGGAACACCCCCCGGTACCAGTAAGAAAGCCAGGAACTGGGGACTACCGTCCTGTTCAAGACCTAAGAGAGATCAACAACAGAGTGCAGGACATTCACCCCACAGTACCCAATCCATATAATTTGCTTAGCACTCTGAATCCGTAGCGGAAATGGTACACTGTGCTGGACTTAAAAGATGCTTACTTCTGCTCGCCTCTACATAAGTACTGTCAGTTGCTGTTAGCTTTAGAGTGGATAGACCCAGAACCTGGAACATCTGGCCAAATAACCTGGACTAGACTCCCACAGGGGTTCAAAAAATCCCCCACTCTCTTTGATGAAGCCCTCCACAGAGAGATCAATGACTTCAAAACTGCACACCCCGAAGTCACCCTACTCCAATAGTGGATGATCTTCTACTGGCAGCCGACACCAAGGAGACCTATGAGTCTGGGACCCAAGCACTATTACTCGAGCTTGCTCGGCTTGGATATAAGGCTTCTGCCAAAAGGCCCAAATTTGTCAGCAAGAAGTAATCTTCCTGGGTTATTCTCTCAGGGGTGGCAAACGATGGCTCCCTGAGCCCAGAAAAAAAAAAACTGTTGTGCAGATACTGCCCCAATCTAATAAGAGAAAACTCAGAGAGTTTCTTGGGACTGCCAGCTTTTGCAGGTTATGGACTCCTGGGTTAACATCTTTGGCTGCCCCTTTATACCCGCTGATAAAGGGGGATGCCCACTTCCCTGAGCACCAAAAAGCTTTTGATAATGTCAAAAAAAGATGCTGCTATCTGCTCCGGCCTTAGCACTCCCAGATGTAGAAAACCCTTCACTCTCTACATCGAGGAAAAGAAAGGAATAGCACGGGGAGTGCTCACTCAGTCTTTTGGACCTTGGAAAAAGCCGGTAGCGTATTTATCCAAAAAACTGGACCCAGTGGCTAGCGGGTGGCCCCATTGCTTAAGTGCTATAGCAGCGGCAGCCCTTCTAATAAAAGATGCTCATTAATTAACGTTGGGACAGAAGCTAACCATTATATCCCCCCATGCCCTGGAGAGCATGATCTGTTAGCCTCCAGAGAGGTGGCTATCAAACTCCAGAATAAACCACTACCAGAGCCTCTTGCTTGACAAAGACAGAATAACGCTGGGACCCCCTGCTCCACTCAACCCAGCTACACTGCTGCCAGAAGAATCATCAGGACCCGTCACTCATGAGTGTCAACACATACTGGCAAGGAAACCAGTATACAACAAGACTTGAAGGATCAGCCACTGCCTCGCCCTGAAGTTGTATGGTTTACGGATGGCAGCAGCTTCCTCCAAGATGGTAAGCAGCGGGCTGGAGCAGCAGCAGTTAGCAAAACTAATTTCATCTGATACTCTGGTCTCCCAGAAGGGACATCAGTCCAAAAAGCAGAACTGATTGCCCTTATGAAAGCATTGGAACTAGCAACAGGCAAAAGGGCCACCATATAAACTGTTAGCCACTATGCATTTGCCACTGTTCATATGCACGGGACTATTTACCAACAATGGGGGCTATTAACATCTGAAGGGAAAGAAATAAAGAATAAAGATGAGATCCTCCACCTTCGCTCAGCAGTGCAGGGCCATAAGGAACTAGCTATAGTGCACTGTCCAGGGCACCAGAAGAGAAACAATCCCGTGGCAGTTGGAAACAGAAGGGCAGATGAGGAAGCTTAATTGGCAGCCCTAAACGGAGTGACTCTGTTAACTTTTTTCACACCGGGGGGAACAAAAATCAGGAGACTTGGCCGCCCCGGAACATTCAGGCAACTTATCATCTGAGGAGACAGATACAGAACTCTGGGACCCTACAGAGCCAAGTTTACAATTTCAAAAAGCCCACCTTTATGTCAAAGATGTACACCAGCTCAACCACTTAGGCTCAAAGAAGTTATAAGCACTCTTAAAGGACCGAATAAAGGACTTATTATTGACTGACTCACAGAGGAAAAAAATAGCTGAGCTGGTGACTAGAGCTTTTCAAGTCTTCCAATTAGTTAATACTTTCCCATCCAAGAGTCCTGCAGGGATGCGCATACGAGGAACCAGACCAGGACAATTCTGGGAAGTGGACTTTACTCAAATTAAGCCAGCAAGGTATGGACTTAAATATCTCCTAGTCTTTGTAGATACTTTCTCAGGATGGGTCGAAGCCTTCCCCATGAAGAAAGAAACAGCTCAGATGGTAGTCAAAAAGATCCTAGAAGACAGTTTTCCAAGGTTCGGCCTGCCTAAGGTAATAGGGTCTGATAACGGACCGGCATCCATGGCCAAGGTAAGTCAGGGATTTTCCAGGACCCTGGGGATTAATTGGAAGTTATATTGTGCTTATAGACCCCAGAGCTCAGGACATATAGAAACGATGAATAGAACCATCAAAGAGACTTAACGAAATTAATCTTGGAGACCGGCATAAAAAATTGGACTATGCTCCTCCCTCATGCACTTTTTCGTGCAAGAAATACCCCTCCGCCTCTTTGTGTAACCTCACCCCTTATGAAATCTTCTACGGTGCCCCTCCTCCATTAAGGGACCTAACCCCAACTCTGAGATTAATGATTCCTTCAACACCCCCTTGCTAGACAGACTTAAAGCCCTTGAACAAACCCAGCACCCAGCGATACCTGTGAAAACAGTTGGCCACTGCTTATCATCCTGGAGACGAGGGAACTCCACATTGATATCAAGTGGGAGACTTCGTCTACATGAGACAGTGTCAGGTGTCATCCCTGGAACCCTGCTGGAAAGGACCATACCAGGTGCTGCTTATAACACCTACAGTGGTGAAAGTGGATGGGATCACTTCCTGGATCCATACCTCCCATCTCAATCCTGCGCCCTCTCCAGACTCTGGCTGGAAACTGGAACAGACTGGTAACCCTCTCAAGTTGCATGTCCGTGGTGTGGGTAGGGCTATGGATTCTTCCCCTGACCACCAGCAGTCCTAATCCCCATCAGCCTGTTCAGCAACAATGGCAAGTTTTATAAGTCCTACTGGGCAAGTAGTGTGGTCTATTTCACATACAGGCCACTTATGGACTTGGTGGCCATCTCTCCACCCGGATATTTGTCAGCTTGCCATAGGCCTCTCTGACTGGGATCTCCCTGACATAATGGACCCCACACAGATGCCACTCAAACCCAAACCAGGGCAACATAGACCAACTTACCCCATGAATTATTGATGTCATCTCCCCCAGCTCAGGTGTAAACTAGCCAGTCTTGTGTATTAAGTGTGCTCAGCTGATTTTTGAAGTCACAAACAGGCCCAAACCTGTGGAGAACCCAGTGACTTTTATTGTAGATCTTGGGGTTGTGAACACACGGGACCTACATTGTGAAACGCAAACTCCCCAGACAGTATGATTTGGGTAGGATGAAATGACATCTGGATTGATCGCAATAAATGTGCCGCTATCCAAGTGGTGTCAAAAACTTGCTGTGGAAAAAATAGTCTATGTTACCCCCTCAATATAACTTTCACTTCCATAGGAAGGGGCTACCTCAGAACAACATGGCCTATGGGAAATACTTGGGGAATGCGATTCTATATTAATGGCCCTGGTTATGACTTTGGTCTCTGGTTCACCATCCGGCTTAAAAAGGAAGAAAATCCCACAGCAATAGGGCCCAATCCCCTCAAGTCAGGAATTAAGCCTCCTCAACCTCCCATGCCTAGATCTACCAAAACCCCTCTACCATCTCATACTTCGCAGTTTCCATCTTTGCCTACTTCCCCAGTCCAGAGTACAGCTGACTCCTCCCCCTGGGAACTAATTAAAGGAACCTTTATGGTACTGAACTCCACACAGTCAGAACTCCTTGCATTTCATCCCAGGTATTTGACAGCTCTGTACATTATTGTATAATGGTGCAGATACTCCCCAGGGTGCTCTATCATGATGCAGAATCCTTTGAAGGTCTACTAGGGGGACAAATAACCCGATTTTGCCGGGAGCCAGTGTCCCTTACTCTAGCCATCCTATTGGGGCTAGGAGCTGCTGCAGGAGTGAAACAGCTGATATGATCCATGGGTCACCACAAATGGCCTGATTAGAAACAGCAATAAATCAAGACTTGAAGACGTTAGAGACCTCCATCACACTTTTGCAGGAATCCTTAACCTCTCTCTCTAAAGTTGTTTTACAGAACAGTCGAGGATTAGACCTCCATTTCATGAGGGAGGGGGGCCTCTGTGCTGTACTGAGAGAAAAATGCTGTTTTTATGCTGACCATACTGGAGTTGTAAAATAATCCATGAGTAAATTGAGAAAATTCCTTGTAGAGCACCAGAGAGAAAGGGAGATTCAACAAGTGTGGTTTGAGTCATGATATACCCAGTCCCCCTGGTTAACTACACTCCTATCAGCCTTAGCTGGACCCCTGATCATGCTTATGGTGTTGATAACTGTGGGACCTCTTTGCTTAACTACATAGTTTTCTTTCTCCAGGCTCAGATTGGGCAGGTAAAACTCATGGTAATCAGACAGAAATACACTTCACTGGCAGAAATGGAATGTGAGACCCCACAATAATTATGATTCATTACTTTTAAGATTAAAAGTAGGCAGAAAAGGGAGTGAGAAATGAAAGAATTAATGAAATTGAAATTGAAACGTAAAGAAACAGGTTTTGTAAAGTTTACAAGCTGTGCTCAGAACCTGAAATTCCTGTGTCAGTGAAGACAATTCCCGGAACTGCCTGTTAGATGTGTTGAAATCTTCCCTGACCACCTAGTTACTTAACAACCCCTTCCCAGAAACCGTGCATGTCAGCACGTATACATCTCAGGGCTTCAACCAATCAGTTTAAATGTATACCCCTTCTCAGGGCTGACCAATCACCCCCTGCCCGAACTGTTCCCGCACATGAATGTGCTAATCATGTTTTACAGTTGTTATTTGATTTTCCCACAGTATATGATTGTCGCGACCCCTTGCCCGCAAGGAAGACGCAACTCAGAAATCTTCTTTCAGCAGTTTATTCAGGCCTTGATTAAAGTATCTTCTAGTGACCCCCCTCCTCCCGAGCGCCCAAGCACAGTCTAATAAAGCCTCCCACGTACCAATCTTAAGCCGCCACGTGGATCTTTCTCATAGGGTAGCAAGGGATAGCGTGCCAACTCTCCATAAAAGGAGTTGCTTACTACAGGCCACAGTGGAAGCCGGCGCCATCTTCTAATGGCGGCCACAATCTACAACAATGGCTTACCACAGTTCCCCCTTCTATTTTATAAAACAATGCAGGCGAAAGTAGAGGTCCTATCCCACTGTGCAGAAGGGGCTGCAATGTATGGTTCAGTCCTAAGGAGGCGCCTTCCCCAGACGTGACCCCATATCAGCCGACGCCTTTTTTCGTAGGGCGGGGGCATGGACGTCAAACCCGCATGCAATAGGACATGCTTTCCTTGAGGTCCGTTGAGGGATCACTCAAGTGCAGTGCTTTGCCTCGCATCCTACATCTTGACGACGGCGAGAAGTAGGGCAACACAGGTAGCCTGGTAACAATAACAAATTTTTAGTTGGCAACACAATCCCTAAGCCCCAGAGGAAAGTAAAGAGTCTGTAGCCGAGAAGAAAGACCAGTCCTAAAACCGATCTGCGTGCAATGGTAACAAGACCTGCAGAGTGCAAGGGCTATTCAGTACTGGGGGAGAATAAGAAAGAGGACATGCCAATCCCAGTGCACTGTGAAATTAACTTGGGGTGCAATGGCCATGCCCAGAAAATCACTGTTTAAGATGCGCAAGCCATATTTGCGGAGACATGCCATTTTCCAAGGCCGCAAGAGCCTATACAATCATAGCCTTCTCCTGTGTATGGCGAGTTTTAAGGCGACAGAGAAGCCACAAACAAAGTATAATACCGAAGCAACACATTGCCCCCAAAATGCCCACTCCCACCCACTCCTTAAAGAAGGAAAAGGCAGAAGATAGCCAACTGGTGAATTGACCCAAAGTCACTGGTTCGACACGGGTACTATTCAAAACAGCAATTTGAGTTAGTTGAGATTGGAGTAAGTTTTCTGCATCCATGGACCAGGTTCCGGATAAATATTTCCCGATGATGTTGGAGGCATTCCTGGAATCATTAAATCTGACAGAGGTTATACATAAATGTGCACGTTGATCAACACAACCTAAATATACTAGATCAGACAATTTCTCAACTTGATCTTGAAGCAGATTTATCCTTTGATTAGCAGCCAGAATCCCAGATAAAATGTGTTGATTAATTCTACTTTGAGATTTACGTATGGTGGATGTTTGTTGAATAACCTCATTAAGAGTGGCAGCAGTTTGTACTTGGCTGGCCATGGCTACTCCAGCTGTAACTGCTGCAGCAGCAGATACCGCCACAGCTGTCACTATAACTGCCATAATACCAAAATCTTTACGGGCTCTAATCAGTTCAACAATAGGAAAAGATTCCGGATCCACAGTAACTGGGATCGGGACAAAGGTTGGAATTTTCATAATCACTGCCACAGTCCAAGAGCCATTCCAACACTCAGTTAAATAACAGGTAACATTAGAACAATTAAGCATCCCCTGTGATGTATCATTAGCCAAAAGAAACAGGAACGGAGATTGGAGACAGACTGCTGCAGAGGATAACGTAGCATTACTTAATTGTGAGTTATGTGAAATATTTCCAAGTCTCCTACCTCGATCCGAGTCTTGGATACTACCAGAAACATTAAACAACCAGCTTTTGACTCCTCGTAATTGAGCCAAAGTGGAGATATCAGCTGTGGCTCCCTTTTCATTGGAAATTAACCATTGAAACCAAGACCAACATGTTCCTATAGAGGAATTACAGTTGGAAGAATTATATAAGTATCTTTTATGAGAGGGGGAAAGAGAGAAACCCTTAGAGACCTGATGTTTCTCCCAAGAGTGATCTTGACAAGGCATGAATGTTCGGGGGGGTATCCTGTTTGTTGATTAGCAAACTTGCCTTGTCCCAAAAGCATATCCTTATCCTAGGCAGGGCGTCTCGCTGCATGATTTTGAGCAGCTTGCTCTACTGCACCCTCTAGCATAAATGCTCTCCAATCCAAAATTTCCCTGGGGAGACACAAGCGCAGACTAGATTAGCCCAATCTGAAGGAGTCATACAAAATCTAGCAAGTCCCTCCACCTGAGTAAGGGTGAAAGCGGCATCCACGCCATAAGTGCGGACAGATTCCGCCAAGGTTTTAATTATCTTAAAGTCTAAAGGCTCATGATATCTTCCCCTGTTATTGTCCTGAAATACAGGGTATGCAAGTCCCATATCTGTATTAACTGTCCTCCAAACTTGCGCATGATAAGATCTCCCGGAATTTTGGCTCCCCCCCACATACGGGGGTGGGGCAACCGGCACCATATCTTTTTCGAGATATTCTACCTCCTCCTCCTCAGAGTGTTGTTGACCAATATTGGATCCCGTCCCCTTTTTACAGTAGGCCTGCGTGCCCTGTATCCCTTGTTTCTTTTTCTTCATTTTTATCTTGCGTAGTTGTTGTAGGAATATATCAAGGTCCTCAGAACTCTGAGCCGCTTGTGTTCGCAGGCGTTTTTAATTCAGCCAAGTCTGGGTAGAGCCTTCTCCTATTTTTAGTTTCAGGCTCTTTTGCCTTCTCACTACTCTTACTCCCAATGCTCTCTGCCACTTCACTATGTGATCCTTCAGACTTTTCCTCATGTAGTTGCTCAAGAACAGCTTGACCCTCACTCACAGCTTCCTGGCATTTACTATCTAGTATACATCCTCTAACTAACTTACAAAGTGGTATAACACCACCGTCTAAGGTGCCTTGTTCACGAGCGAAATCTAGATCTTTCCCTAATTTGTCCCAGCTAGGTATAGTAAGGCTGCCCGAAAACGCAAACCACGGTGCAGCAATATCTGTCTTCTGTAAAAATCTCTGTAAAGTACTACGTTTCACTTCTAGTCCCTTGGAACGTAACAGGCCATGTAGGACCAGGAGAAGCGGACTTGAAGATGTGGCACCCATGACACAACAAAAGACACACAAAAAACAAAAGTGAAAGTATACAGTGCAGCTGCAATAAAATGTAACGCTCTCTCTTGCTTTACAGAGGAGCTGCCCCGCTTTGATCGCGGATCCCACTTACCTGGGACTAATCCCCGCTTTGATCGTGGATCCCACTTACCTGGGACTAACCGGTGCACCACACCTGACTACTGAAAGTTCTGGTTCCCGGGTCTCGGCACCACTTGTCGCGACCCCTTGCCCGCAGGGAAGACGCAACTCAGAAATCTTCTTTCAGCAGTTTATTCAGGCCTTGATTAAAGTATCTTCTAGTGACCCCCCTCCTCCCGAGCGCCCAAGCACAGTATAATAAAGCCTCCCACATACCAATCTTAAGCCGCCACGTGGATCTTTCTCATAGGGTAGCAAGGGATAGCGTGCCATCTCTCCATAAAAGGAGTTGTTTACTACAGGCCACAGTGGAAGCCGGCGCCATCTTCTAATGTCAGCCACAATCTACAACAATGGCTTACCACATATGTTGATTTGCTAAAGGAGGCTATGATGTATATAAAGTCCCGGCACTCTCTAAAGATTGTATATAATATCTTCTCAAGTTGTTCTCGGGGCTCTTTGTTCTTTGCTCCTCTGAAGTGAGCTTTGAGCCCCAGCATGCTGGACCCCAATAAACCATTTGCTGTGGCATGAGACAATAGGTGCTTGGGTTTTCTCATGTCTCCAAATCATATAAAGAATCTATACCTGACAGTCAGTAAGCCTCAAATTGGAGAAGCAGTGCAGTATTAGCGGCAGGGCTATTTGATCACTCCTGAATCAAAGGAAGGGTGTTCAGGCCACCCAATGCCCTTCTGGACTTCAAATATTACCTAGATTTCTGTTTTCATACTTATATTTCACCAGTATATTCTTGTAAATATCGCAGGTTCCCAATACCTTAATTCATCCCACAGAATGATTCCTAAACCAAATCGAACCTGTTATTACCCTTAAACATGCAATATTTCCTGAATCTAACTTAACAGAAGAACAAGGATATTGTTGGTCTTACAATACAGGAATATAGGGGATCTTCCACCTGCTGAGAACCTAAAAGTTCCATGCAGAAATGATCCCTGAAGAAGATGTAGACACCTATGAAAGACCTGAGAGAGCAAAAGTCAACTTCCATGTAAAACAACCTGGTCAAAATGAAGGGATGTGTCTAAAAGCCTCTCTCTTCTTAATGTAGATTAAATCGACCAAACCAGGCCTGTGTGGAGAGCTGTTCCCGGGTGCCTATGGTTGATATACCATTCTATCTTGTGAAAGTGTCACAGGAAGTATGGGCAGCCTCCATCTCATGGAACCTTTGGAAGCAACTCTTAGGACACAGTGGTTGCCAACGCAGTGACCTCATTCAGTTCGTGAAGGAAGTGACCTATCACACTTCCTTGGTGATGGAACTCTCTGAACTCGGGATCCAGGAAGCCAGGCACCCAGAGCCAGTCCCAGTCCCAGTTCCAGTGGTCTCACTTGTTTGGATTTACCAAGGACAGAGTCAGTCTTTCTTAGTACCTACTGAAGTGCGAATAGCCAAATGCCAGGAGAGCTCTGAAGAGGGGCCTTTTCTGAGAAAGCAGATAGTGGCTCAACCATGGCTCCTGACAACTTCACAGAGTTGGCAAAGAAGACCAGTTCTGAGATAGGACAGGCCATTTTGGTGGAACATAGTATGGCCCAAAAATCAGAGGAAACTCAGGATACTCACAGACATACTTGGGGGAAGGAGGTTCCATTGTGGGTGTTGGTGTGAGTTTGTGGTTTTGTCTCATGTTCTGAGAATAGGTAGGAAAGGCGGTTTGTTTGTTTGGACTGGAATGTTTCTAGAAAGTCGTTTGACAATGCGAGTGTTTCTATATCTGTGTATCCCACTGAATCTGTTTTTGTAGACATTTGAAAAGCGAATGCATCAATGGTTGTGTCCTGTCTAGTAGAAAGCTTCCCCGCATTCATCTTGCCAAATTAAAGAATCAAGAGCTGCTTGCCTTATGGATGGGCAACACCTATTATCTTCCTAAGTTCCTCTTTTCTTCTTGAATACTGGCCACTCTTCAGAATAGCCTCATGGTATTATTTCCAAGATATGTACCACCTCCAAGCTCTGTGACATGATCACGTACTGGATAGCTGAAGGGAATGAGAGCATCTCAGAAAACTCAGATATCAGTGCAACCACTAAAGTCTCAGTGGAGAAACACTACTTTGGACTTTTGTTCTGTTGTCCTGAATGTCAGGAAGGTGTTTGCCTCAGGCCACCCCTGTGTGAAACCTGAAGAAATCAATTTTCAAATGGAAAAGGATGGGCGTCACCTCTGGCTCTTTGCTTAATTGCTGTGGAAATGGATGTGGCTGAATCAGCCTCTTTGCCCTGTGTGAGGCAGTGGCTTAGATTCTCAGCACCTGATGGATTTAAAGAAAGTTTCCAAGTGTGCATCCAAAACCAAAATGGCCAAAAGAGCAGTCATTGTGGATGAAGTCTCTTGCCTTCCTCTGTAAGCTTCCTGACCTCCATCAAGTGAGAATAGGGATCCGTTGGGTCAAACCAGTTCTTCAAAGCTCGGCAGAGGCTAGCCAATATGTGCTTGGGTTTTCTCAGGACACCAATTCACATAAAGAATCTATACCAGACAGTCAGTTGGCCTCAAACTGGAGAAGCAGAGCAGTATTAAAGAAGGGCTATTTGATCACTCTTGGTTCACAGGAAGGGTGTCCAGGCCACCCTGACTTTAGGCAAATGAGGGGCAAGGGAGCTTATTTTGTACACTGTCTTGGGCTGCGCCCGTCATGGAAACCTCTAGCCAGAGGTTATTCAGAGTGTCTATGTTGAAGAAGATGAGGGCCATGTGGGAGTGTTTTGGTTTTAATTGTGGTCATTTGTTGGTGGTTGGAAGAGAATCCTGGGTCCACCTGGGCTGGAATTCTGGTGTGATGCCCCTTAAAGACTGAGTTCTGGAACTGACCTCAGAGAAGTATTGCCATTAATTGTGTTGGGATTTTAGGCGGCCATGCATGAGAGTCGCCATTGGAAACTGAGATCTAAGCCTGGGGTGGCTATTCACCAAGCACTGTCAATCTCAGCCAGGACATCACATGATTTTATTATGAAAGACTTGGCAGCCATTGTTGACAGTCAAAACACACATGGACCTCACATTGTAGACCTCAATGGGCCTGGCTTCATGTGGCCTTTTGGCCACACTTTGGGAAGCCTTGCCTCTGAGAATTCTCCAGAGGTTTCCTTGAAATGTGCTTCCTAAAAATTTAATGGTTCCTGAATGAATTGAAACCCACAGTTTCTCCAACTTCATCCTTGAAAAATTTCTAGATAAATACCATGAAATTTTTGAAATTTCCATGACAAGGTGGCACTGGAGAACCTTTGGATGTCCTGTTGCTGATCAAGAGTGTACCAGACAGTGCCTTCCTTGACTGGGTTTCATGAAAATGGTGTAGAACAGAGCTGCCAGTATGGTGGAGCCTGCTGAGTAGTGGGCCCAGAGCTGTGGTGTGCAGTTGTGTGATAAAACATCTGTGGTGGGGTCATGTGGATCTTACTTCGGCTTCCAAATGCTTGTGATTGACATGGTGCAGCCAGCAGACTTTTGTATATTAAGCCATCTTGTTAGATGGAGAGTTTTCAGGGCAATGTTCAGAATCAAGTTGCTACGGTCAAGGGGGCAAGCAATGTGGCATAGAAGCCTGATTGGTGCATTCTCCATCAGACCCTTACCCACCACACGTGACAGAACTCCCTCCAGAACTGTGTTCCAGTTGAACTCCTTGTATTTTGTGAAGCAAATACCAAACTCCCAGTGCAGCAACATGAAACACAACAAAATTGGAGAATGACCAAATGGCTTCACAGTCTACACGGAAATATTCTTAGACCCCAGTGGCCACAGCTTACCCACAAAGAGAGAATTCAGCACTGCTGCCTCATGTTCTTTGGAAAATAAGAAACCATGTCCTCCATGTAACATAGATGCATACACAGCTTTGATGATCTCACTACAAAGGAAGCTAAAGCTCCTGAAAACAACATATATTTCAAGTGTACAATCTCAAAGACAGTTTCCCAGATGTCTTGAGGCCTGCACACTTCCATGTTTATGGAGTGTTTACAGTCTCCATTACTTTTGGAAACTCCTCTACCACCTCCAGTGTTGTGAACTCCCGAGCATTTTCCATTCCAGATATGTATTCATAGATTTTCTAACTCTTCTCCTCTAATTGTATCTTACTTGGGGCGAAGGTAATGTCAAGGCATTGTTCTGGATGAGAGTGGGAAGATTTTTTTGTAGCACATATTTGCATACACATTGGATTCATTTTCCAATTATTCATTCAAAATACTTAATCGCTCATAGTAACCCACTCCCTACTAGACTCTGACTACAAATCCTAATATGATGGATAAAAATAGACCAAACCAAATTGAAATACAAGCAGTTCAGAGGATGCCAGGTGTACATTTGGACGTTCCTTTTGCATTATATATGGTAGGAGTTTTAAATCTAGTGAATTTTTTGTTGAAACACTTCTCCATGTGTTTTTAAAGTTAACAAATATGTGAATTCATGTCTCCATTTCTCTGTAGCCTAATCAGCACATATATTTTTATATGCACATATAGAATCCTACCTGGTACCACACGTACATTCTTGTGAGGTGGCTGACTTGGCAGATACAAATTGTAAGAAGAGATCACTCCTGTTAAACACTGTTGGAACTGAAAATTCAACCTATGCGTGAGTATCCTAGCTGAACAACATTATACATAAATTCATGTTCAGTAAAATGAATATTTTTAGATCTGTGGATGATATATATTTCATGGTGAATTTCATTTGGCTTGTATATTAATACTTTTTAATTTCTGTGTGTGTATTTTAATGTCTGTATATATATTTTTTTCCAGAGTTTTCAAAATATGAAATAAATGTATCTTATTATGTACTCCCTAAATTCATTAATATTTAAGTGCGTATTTATAATCAACTTTTCATAAGATTATTCTAAGACATATTCATCCTCCTGAAATACGTATTTGTTTCCTAGTACTGAAAACTAAGTTCAGTGAATTGTGCATACATATCCTAATATTTTTACACTAATTGACCCAGGTTAATATAAATGCAAGTAGATTCCTATGGGATATGATGTGTATTTTGACGTTCATTTTTTTTCAACACTTGTACATTACTATTTCCTCAGTTTATGCACATCATAAGATATATATTTCATCCACAAGTTCAGAAATTTAAAGGCTTTTGTTTCACTTTCAATCACTTCCTGCTTCAGAACACATGTATTCCTCCAGGTTACATGACTGGTTTTTCATGAGACTTCTTTCCAAACACATTATTTTCGATTTCCACAATTACCTTTGAAGCAAAACTCACACATTCTTCATGATAAACCATAACCCTAATATTACCATTAGATGTATAACTGGTTTGAATGAATGGATATATATCAATATAAGGTTTCCTGTATATTTTCAGATATCAACTCGAACCATTATTTAAGTTGGAACCAGTTATATTATTTATTTACATTATGGTCTATTCATGCATTATTTCTATATTCATAAACACAGTGTACACCTATTTGTATTCAAAATACTAATTTACACGTCTTCAAAATACTGTTCCTAGAAATGGTGAAAGAAATACTCATGTCACCTGATCTACATATACATTTTATCACAGTAATATTCTGGAAACAAAAAGCAAATGTCACACTTATGATTGTACTAAAGCCTAAATGGAAATTGAACATGGATTACTAAAATCATCCATGTCCAGGTTGCCTATTGCTCTCAAATGTCGATCCTATTGGTGACTACATATTTGTTTCTTTCTAAGATTATATATTCAACCTCAAACCTGTTGAAAATGTCTAATCCTATTACTCACCTTATACTTTGCCTGATTTCCTAATGTCTCTATTGATATATATTTTCCCCAGTTCATCATTGTGACTGCCGCTTAACATGTGCTGATATTTACATTCACTCTCTACATGAAACCCTATTGCTAAAGACCATTTTGTCCAAATCCTATACTCACTCATCTTTCTAAAACTACCGACTATCTTTCTAATCCTACCAACTATCCCTTTTTGACTGCATGTTCTCTTCGACATTCAATCATCCAAGGTACAATGTCCTATACCATTGTATATTGATTTATCGGAGAAATCTGTGCAGAAATTAATTCAAAGCTAAGTATCCCAATCAAGGGCCCAATGCCCTTCTGGGCATCAAATCTTACCTAGATTTCTGTTTTCATATTTATATTTCAACTGTATATTTTGTAAATATCGCATGTTCCCATAACCATTATTCATCCTGCAGAATTATTCCTAACCCAATCGAACATGTTGTTAACCCTAACCATACACTGTTCGCTCAATCTAACTTTACAGAAGAGCAGGAAAGAGTTGATCTTCCAATACTGGATTGTAGGGTATCTTCCATCTGATGAGAACCTCAAAGGTCCATGCAGAAATGATACGTGGAGAAGAAGAAGGCAGCTATGAAGGACCTGAGAGAGCAAAAGTCATTTTCAATGTTAAACAACCGGGTCAGGATGAAGAGATGTATCTGAATCAGCCTTTCTCTTCTTAATGTACAGAAGATGGACCAAACCAGGCCTGTGAGAAGAGCTGTTCCTGGGTGCCTATTGTTGATATACCATTCTAACTTGTGAAACTGTCACAGGAAGTACGGGCAGTCTCCATCTACTGGGACCCTTAGAAGCAAATATCAGTACACACTTCCTTGGTGATGGAACACTCTGAACTTGGGATCCAGGAAGCCAGGCACTCAGAGTCAGTCCCATTCCAAGTCCCAGTGGTCTCAAATGTTTGGATTTACCAAGGACAGAGTCAGTCTTTGTTGGTACCTACTGAAGTGAGAATGGCCAAATGCCAGGAGACCTCTGAAGAGGAGCCTTTTCTGAGAAAGCAGGTAGTGGCTCAACCATGGCTCCTGACAACTTCACAGAGTTGGTGAAGAAGACCAGATCTGAGACAGAACAGGCCATTTTTGGGGAACATAGTATGGACCACCAGTCAGAGGACACTCACGATATTCACCAACATACTTGGGGGAAGGAGGTGCCGTTGTGGGTGTTGGTGTGAGTTTGTGGTTTTGTCTCTTTTCTGAGAATAGGTAGGAAAGACTGTTTGTTTGTTTGGACTGGAATGTTTCTAGAAAGTCGTTTGACAACGTGAGTGTTTCTATGTCTGTGCATGCCACTGTATCTGTGGTTGTAGACATTTGAAAAGCGAATGCATCAATGGTTGTGTCCTGTCTAGTAGAAAGCTTGCCAGCATTCATCCTGCACAATTAAAGAATGGAGAGAGGCTTGCCTTATGGATGGGCAACACCTACTATCTTCCTAAGTTCTTGTTTTCTTCCTGAATACTGGCCACTCTCCAGAATAGCCTCATGGTTTGGTTTCCAAGATATGTACCACCTTCAAGATCTGTTACATGGCCATGTACTGGATAGCTGAAGAGAATAGAAGCATCTCAGAAAACTCACATATCAGTGTGACCATTAAAGTCTCAGTGGAAAAACACTGCATTGGGCCTTTTGCTTACCTATTGTTCTGTTGTCCTGAATGTCAGGAAGATCTTTGCCCCAGGCCACCCCTTTGTGAAGCCAGAAGAAAAGAGTTTTCAAATGGAAATGAATGGGCATCACCTGTGGCTCTTTGCTTAATTGCTTTGGAAAGAGATGTGGCTGAATAAGCCTCTTTGCCCTATGTGAGGCAGTGGCTTAGATTCTCAGCACCTGATGGATCTAAAGAAAGTTTCCCAGTTTGCATGCAAAATGAAAATGGCCAAAAGAGCAGTCATTGTGGACGAAGTCTCTCGCCTTCCTCTGTAAGCTTCTTGACCTCCATCAAGTGAGAATAGGGATCCTTTGTGTCAAATCAGTTCTTCAAAGCCCTACAGAGGCTAGCACATAAGGGCTTGGGTTTTCTCATGACACCAATTCACATAAAGAATCTATACCAGACAGTCAGTAGGCCTCAAATTAGAGAAGCAGAGCAGTATTAAGAGCAGGACTATTTGATCACTATTGGTTCACAGGAAGGGAGTCCAGGCCACCCTGAGTTTAGGCAAATGAGGGGCAAGGGAGTTTATTTGGAAAACTGTCTTGGTCTGTGCCCCTCATGGAATCCTCCAGTCAGAGGCTATGAAGAGTGTCTATGTGGAAGAAGATGAGGGCCATTTGGGAGTGTTTTGGTTTTAATTGTGGTCATTTGTGTGGTGGTTGGAAGAGATGACTAGGTCCAAGTGGCTTGAACTCTGGTGTGATTCCCCTTACAGACTGAGTTCAGGAACTGACCTCAGAGAAGTATTGCCATGAATTGTGTTGGGATTTTAGGAGACCACGCATGAGAGTTGCCTTTGGAAACTGAGATCAATGCCCAGGGTGGCTTTCCGCAGAGCATTGTCAATCTCTGCCAGGGCATCACATTATTTTATTCTGAAAGACTTGGCAGCCATTGTTGACAGTCAAAACACACATGGGCCTCACATTGTAGACCTCAATGGGCCTGGCTTCATGTGTCCTTTTGGCCACTCTTTGGGAAGCCTTGCCTCTGAGAGTTCTCCAGAGTTTCCTTGAAATGTGCTTCCTCAAACATTAATGGTTTCTGAATGAATTGAAACCCACAATTTCTCCAACTTCATCCTTGAAAAATGGCTAGATAAATGCAATGAAATTTTTGAAATTTTCATTACCAGGTGCCACTGGAGAACCTTTCAATGTCCTCTTACTGATGAAGTGTGTACCAGACAGTGCCTTGATTGACTGGGTTTCATGAAAATGATGTAGAACAGAGATGCCAGTATGTTGTAGCCTGCTGAGTAGTGGGCCCAGAGCTGTGGTGTGCAGGTGTGTGATAAAACATCTGTGGTCGGGCCATGTGTATCTGACATTGACTTCCAAATGGCTTGTGGCTGACATTGTGCAGCCAGGAATCACTTATATGTCTGATAACTCTCCATATAAGGCATCTTGTTATATGGAGATGTTTCAGGACAATGTTCAGAATCAGGTGCTATGGTAAAGGGGACAAGCCATGTGGGATAGAAGCCTGGTTGATGCATTCTCCTGCAGACCCTCATCTATTTCATGTGACAGAACTCTCTCCAGCACTGTGTCCCAGCTGAATTCCTTGTATTTTGTGAAGCAAATAACAAACTCCCAGTGCAGCAGCAAGAAACACCATGAAAAGTGGAGCATGACCAAATGGCTTCACAGTCCACACGGGGAGTCACTTAGCCTTCAGTGGCCACAGTTTACCTACAAAGAGTGAATTCAGCACTGCTGCCTCACGTCCTTTGGAAAATAAGAAACCATGTCCTCCACGTCACATAGATGCAGATCCAGCTTTGATGGTCTCATTAGAAAGAAAGCTAAAGTTCCTGACAACAACATATATGTCAAGTGCCCATCCTCAGAGGCAGTTTCTAAGGAAGTCTTTAGGCCGGCATAGCTGCATGTTTTATAGCGTTTACCTATTAGACCAGGATGCAAGAAAAGACCACTGACTCCAATTAAAATCAAGTTAAAGCAAGCTTATAATTTCCACTGCCCAGGTGGACTCTCCCTCCCAAAACAGTGGGAACAAGACAGCCACCCAAATTTCCTACAGCCCAGGTTTATAACCCAGAATTTTACACTACAGGGGGGTTACAAATATCAGAACTCTGACAAGCATCACACTAATCGTAGTTTATATATATATATATATATATATATATATATTTTTTTTTTTTTTTTTTTTTTTTTTTTTTTTTTTTTTTGCTGGCCCCAACATCAGAATTTATGAAAACCATTAGAACCTCAGAGAGGGTCATTGTCTGGCCAGGGAAGGCCAATATTTATGAGGTGTCAATAAAGTTTCATAGAGGGCTGTTCCTGGTCAAAGTGCCAGGCATGGGTGAGTTCAAGGCCACGGGCAGGCATTCCAAGCAAGTTCAGAATTTGGTGTAATTTATAGTTAAGCCAAAATTTTCTTTTCATGGCTTTGTGGCAAGATGGATCCAAATTTTAATAAAAGATCAGGTTGGGTATATCATTCCCCCCTTTTCTAATGTGTCCCTTTCAAATCTTTGATAGGGTAGGGGAAGAGCACTGAGGGAATTTTAATACCTCACGTAACAGTCTCCATATTTTTTGAACTCACACAAAACCAGTCTCCCTGATTTTACCTGACTTAATTAATTACTTAAAATGAAAGTCTATCTATTTTTGGCTCCATTGTTGTAAGAAGAGAGTCGTCACTCATTTTGGCTTCTTCTGAGCTGAGAGAGGGTGACATGAGGGGGCACAGCATGAGGGATATGAGTTGCCTTTTAGAAGTCAATTCGGTTTTAAGTCTGGTTGTGGTAGAACAGTTTGTAAAGTCATCTGGGGATGGGTTCTTCTATGAGAGAAACAAAAACCATGAGTACTGCATAAATGTTGCAGCAGCTGAAACATGTCACTGTATAGATGTCCCCTCATCTGTCTTCAATATCCCCAGTTATCAGGACTTTCAACTTAACTTTTAGTGTCACAGTTGTTTCACCCCATAAGATACAGTTTAATAATTTAATGTCATCTGATCTTGCAAATTCCTTTTACTAGCATGACCTCTGTGTGTAATAGAGAAACCTTTAATTCTGTTATTCAGGGCTGGATAATCGTACTAGCAAACACCAAGCCTACCTGTGTAGGTTAGGAATATCTGTAGGCCTTAAACAAAAAACTTCTGCCTCTGGTACCTCCTCTTGATAGTCTCTTTTTATACTCATCAGGCATTACTGTCTGAGAATCCTTCTTTGTAGCCTCCAGTCTTACTTATTTTGGGAGGCTACCATAAAGTGTATACGTTAAAATATTATTATAACTATTATTTTTTAAAATGCCCAGGAATGGCTGTATTTTGGGTTTATCTGTCTTTGCTAAGAGTTTAAGATGAAGCAGTAAAACTGACTTTTGTTTCTATCTATTGTTAACAGTCAGCTGAGATTTTATGGGAGTCATTCCTGGGGAAACTGGAGAGCAGCTTCTCAGTTCTGCTAGTGCCATTTGCGCTAGGTGAGTCCAGGTCTTGCATGACCATGTGGCTTCTCTCAGAAGCATCAGGAATATCTCCCTTCTCTGATGACTCTCTTCTTCGTAGAAAATGCACTGATTGGCTTTCTGTTCTCCAGTGGTCTCATTAATCTTCCTGATCAGGAGGTTATGTGGCTCAGAGTTGCAAAGTTCTTTAGAGAAGTCTCCTGTTCCCTGGATACAGACTGACTCAGAGGGCAAGAGGCAAATATTTGTTTTATTGTCCCTTTTCATTTAAATTAAATTTTAAATCCTAATCTTAAACATCCAGCAAATGAATTTTAACAGCCTTATATTAAGAGTACTGTGCTTTAATGTCTATAATTTAAAATTATTTATCTTTTTATTATTTGGGATCTGTATTTTTCTGTCTGTCTTGTAGGTGATGACTTATTATCTTAAATTAACCAATGTTGTGTTCTAAAAGCAACTCTTTTGTAAAACACTAACAGGGAATCTATAGTTAACTTATAAGGAAATTCAAAATAAAATTAACAAGAGTAAAAATACTTAGTTCGTGTAATAGCTACCCTGAATTTTAGGCTGAGTTATACATTATATCCCCTTTTTGAGATCCTAGTAATCTTGACAGAAAAACATAACTTTAAATTAAATAACATCTGACCTACTGCTTTCGTAGTTATTCTCACATGTTGTAAGATGAGACACAGAGCCTTATCTCAGGTAAGGCAGGGCTCTATATAAATCTTAAGTGTTTTAGTTCTAAAGCTGATCTTTGTTTTTTAAATATCAATTTACACAGTTTACATAAATTGTTTGAGGTCACATGAATATTAGCTAACACCATATGATATCACATTTAAAACATGAATTAAAGAAAGGGTGAAAGTTTTTAACCTTTACATAGATTAGGCGCTCATTAACTTAAAAATATATTTAAATTTTTTCCCAATGTAAAAAGTAACATAAAACTTTATATATCTTATTGATAACAAGTAAATAAATCCCCAATATATATATATATATATATATATATATATATATATATTTTTTTTTTTTTTTTACCATACAACTTCAGAACACCAGCTTGATGAAATGCTCTTTTAAAATTTCTACCTTACAGAATTGTATACCTGGAAGATATGAGCACATTAATAGCATCACAATGACATTGATGTTTTTACATTAACCAAGTTTAGCTTTTAAAGAAATGGCAGTAGAGTGCTCTAAAATAACAGTTCTTATTTAATCAGTTGTTTAATTTTTATGGTTGCTTGTTCTAGAAAAATAAAACTTTATAAACACAATGTTATGGGTAAACTTTTGTTTTAAGAAATTTGTGTCGCTTTATCACATGACTGATTTTTACAATCTTATACAGACTTTAGAACAAACTTATACAGACCTTACTAAATCAATCAGATATCTAACAAAAGTACTCATGAATGAGTAATCCCATATCAAATTTACTTAACTTATTTATCGAAATATTAGAGAAATGTATTGAACAGTGTAAACCATTTCATTGTTAAAGGAAAAGTCCTAGAACCAAGGCATATTAGACATTTTATAGACATTAATATTTTATTAGATTTTTGAGCAGCTAGAAAAACTTGTAAGCTTAAATTTAAAGACATTTATTGTTATTTGCTTATCCAAATTTAAAGTGAATCATTTAAATCACGTGAATTAAAGATCTTTGAATCCACTTTTTAAAATTTGTTTTTATGAGTGCTTTTTTTTAATGATCGCTCCTTATATATGTTAATTTGTATATCACATATATGATATACGAACATATGGATATATAGACATACAACACATAACAAAAGTGTGCACAAATAATAATAGTAAGGCCTTGTAGCTTTTCGCAGGTGAAATCTCCATTGCAATGTTTCAAAACTCCACTGTTGGTCAAATATAGAACTGATCAGAAAAATATTAACCTAGTTCTGTAGGATCAAAATAATGAGCTCAAAAAAATACAGAATCTAAGGAAAAAAATGAGAGTCCTAGAAAAAATGACTGGCCAGTAATTAGTAAATACCATACGATATACCTTTTTTTTCCCACTTAGACATCAGATCAGTCTCCTACTGAGTTTGCAGGCTTCTTTCATTTACATTTCAACATAAGTCCTGGCTGAGTTCTGGAAGGAGCTGGACAAAACTGCTATTCTAAGCAGACACCTCAGGCCTAAGGCACTTTAACCATAATTTTCAGGTGAGGATGTTGAAAATTATGATACAATTTTAAGATACAATTCACAAAATTTTATACCTTAACATCTTTTTTTGTCAACAGATACCATACTATGATTTACTATGCTTGTCCAAATTAATGCACTGATACACACTGTGACATTTTCCCAGGCTACCCAATTAAAAATTGGTTAAAAAAAAGACTGAATGATTAGGAAGTTACTTGCCAACTTGGAAGTAGAATTCTTTAGTTTTCCATTTTAAGTATTTAAGTTCTCTGGCATGAATTATCTGAAATCATAAACTAAAAAATTACCTAAACCCGACTTTTAACTTCAAGATTGTGCAATGCTTCAAAAACCCATTCAGATACCATATTGTTACAATAAAACATCATCCTTTAGACACACATTCAGCTAAGATCATTCCCAAGAAACAATTTATAATATCAACACATTATTGCACATGTCTTAAATGGCCAGAAACAAAGACAAAAGACAGACAGAAAGGAGCTCCAGACTATGGCTGACAGGACAGAAGCCTTTAAAACAGCAGAAAAGAGAAAAATCTCCTACACCAGTGGCACGATATATGTCCCCACAAGGGCATCAGATGTTTTCACAGAGGGGGAACCTGAAATGCAATATCAAAGGTCTCCATGGTGACTTTACTGCATTTAGTGTCTCCTTTTTCTTTTTCTCTTTTTTAAGAAGACAGAGGTGGCATAATACTTACAGTGCAGGGAAGGAAGGAGGGAATTCACTGAAGCAACAGAACTTCGGCAGCTGCTGGGAGTCCCTCAGTCCCGTCTTTTACTTACAGGATTAGCTCCTCTGGTTCGGTTCCACCCCAAGCACGCTGACTCTCCTAACATTTCAGTAGTCAGCTCTCAAAAATTCCAGGGTCAGGGGCGGTATCAAAATTTGTAACTTAAATTTCAGTTCCGGACCTTGAAGCCAATTAATACCAATTTAATATAAGGACAGGGTTTGAGAAAAAGTAAAAGGGAGGTTTACTGCTTTGCTAACAAAGGAGAAAAACAGGGGACTTTGTCCAAAGTTGTGACTCTCTTGATCTGGAGGGACAAGGGGTTTTAAAGGAGTTTCACTTGTTAACCTGGGAGATACTCAGTTATTAGGTCCCCAGCAGGCATTGCCCTCTGCCGTGGGTGTGCTCCAGACAGCCAGCTAGGGGCTTCTCTCATCCTGCTTAACAAAGGCGGGTATAGTGCATCACATTTCTTTAAAACACAGTCCAAAGGGGTGTCAGGCTTACATGATTTATTACCCATTTTCAAGTCCAATATTCTTAAGTTTTTACCACAGAAATCACACAACAAAACGCACAAAAACAAACAAATAAAAAACATTTAGAACACAGAACAAAACACACACACACAAAAAAAACAGAAACTCGGCAAATAAACAGAAAACCAGAGGAGCAATGCAGCGTCTTGCTAAAGCTCCGGGGTAGGAGCTCCTGCATGCCAGTCGGCACCTCTCTACACTTTCAGAGGTATTCCCTACAGAACAGAACAGAGGAAAGAAGGATTCCTATTACTGTCCCAGACAGGAGTATATGTGAGTCTTCCCAGGCCACCTCTCTGTCATCAGAAGAGGACTCCCTTAACCGGATATCAGATGTTATAAAGGCGCCTCTTACCTATGAAGGCCTCCTCCACCAGGTGCTTGATAATAGTTTTAGTGCGATGGTTCACTGCAGTGATCCACGGACTGAAGGCTCATTCCAAGGTTTTGGAACTTGGCTCTCCAGCCCGGAGTCCTGGAGGATAGGCCAGCTTCAGAATTTCCAGCAGTCTGGCTTTGTGATCAGGTCGGGTCATGTTGCTGGGGAACTCCAAAATGTTAGTCCAGGACACAAGAAAAGACCACTGACTCCAATTAAAATCAAATTAAGGCAAGCTTAATATTTCAAGCAGCCGGGCTGCCTCTCCCTCTCAAACTGGCGGGAACAAGACAGCAACCCCACCTTTCCTACAGCCCAGCTTTATAGCCCAGAAAGTTACACAAAAGGAGGGTTACAGAAAACAGAACTTTGACAAGCATCACACTAATTGTAGTTTACATTTTTTTTTCTGGCCCCAGCATCAGAAATTATGAGGACCATTAGAGCCTCTGAGAGGGTCGTTGTCTGGCCAGGGAAGGCGAATATTTATGAGGTGTCATTAAAGTTTCAGAATGGGCTGTTATCTGGTCAGAGAGCCAGGCATGGGTGAGTTCAAAACATGGTCAGGCATTCTAAGCAGGTTCAGAATTTGCAGTAATTTATACTAAAGCAAAAATTATCTTTTCATGGCTTTGTGGCAAGATGGCTCACAATTTTAATGAAAGATCATGTTGGGTGATCAACCCTGTCCCTTACTTTTGGAAAATCCTCTACCACCTCCAAGGTTGTGAACTCCTGAGCATTTTCCATTCCAGATATGTATTCACAGAATTTCTAACTCTTCTTCTCTAATCGTGTCTTACTTGGGGCGAAGGTAATGTCAAGCCATTGTTCTGGATGAGAGTGGAAAGAATATTGTGCAGCACATAATTGCATACACATTGGATTCACTTTCCAATTTTCCAATTGAAATACTGAATTCCTGACAATAACCCATACCCTTCTAGACGCTAACTACAAATACTAATATGATGGAGAAAATTAACCCAAACGGAATTGAAATATAAGCAGTTCAGAGGAGGCATGGTGTATATTGGACTTGCCTTTTGCAAGATAAATGGTAGGTGTTATAAATCTAGTCATTTTTTAATTGAAATTGTTTTATATGTGTATTAAAGTTAACAAATATGTGAATTCCTATCTCCCTTTCGCTGTAACCTATTCAGCACATTAATTTTTATATGCACATATAGAATCCTACCTGATATCACACGTACATTTTTGTGAGGTGCCTGACATTGCAGATACAAATTGTGAGAAGAGATCACTCCACTTAAACGCTGTTGGAACTGAAAATTCAAGCTAATGGTGAGCTTCCTAGTTTAATAACATTATACATAAATCCATGTTCAGTAAAATGAATATTTTTGGATCTGTGGATGATATATATTTCATGGTGAAATTCGATTGGCATATATAATTCTACTTTTGAATGTCTTTGTGTGTGTTTGTGTGTGTGTGTGTATATATATATACACACACACACACAAACACACAATATATAAATCTCTAGATTTTTCAAAATATGAAATATATGTGTCTTATATACACTCCCTAAATTCATTCATGTTCATGTATGTGGATTAATATTCAACTTTTCACAAGATTATTCTCAGAAATATTCATCCACCTGAAATACATATTTGTTTTCTAGTACTGAAAACTAACTTCAGTGAAAGGTGCAAACAAATCCTAGTATTTCTACATTAACTGACCTAGTTTAACATCAATGCAAGTAGATTCCTATAGGACATGATGTGTATTTTGACATTAATTATTATTCAACACTGGTACATTACTATTTCTTCAGTTTATACACATCATAGGATATATATTTCATCCACTACTTAGCAAATTTATAGGCATTTGTTTCACTTTCAATCACTTCTTGCTCCAGAACACATGTATTTCCCTCTGTTTCTTGACTGGTCTTTTCATGAGACTTTTTTTCAAATATATTATTTTCGATTTCCATGATCAATTTTTAAGCAAAACTCACACACCCTTCATGATAAAACATAACCCTAAGATGACCATTAGATATATAACTGGTTGGAATGATTGATTGTGTATCATTATAACATTTCTTATATATTTTCAGATATCCATTCAATCCATTATTTAAAGTGGATCCAGTTATATTATTTATTCCCAGTATGGTCTATTCATGCGTTATTGCTATATTCATAGACAGAGGGTATACCTATTTGTACCCCAATACAAATTTATATGTTCTCAAAATATTGCTCCTGGAAATGGTGGAAGAAATACTCATGTCACGTGATATACATATACATTTTATCACAGAAATATTCTGGACACAAAAAGCAAAGGTCACACTTTCAATTGTACCAAAGCCTAAATGGAAAGTGAGCATGGATTACTAAAAACATACATGTCCAGGTTGCCTAATGCTCTCAAATGTCAATCCTATTGGTGACTACATATTTGTTTCTTCCTAAGATTATATGTTCAACCTCAAGCCTGTTGAAAATGTCTAATCCTATCACTCACTTTGTACTTTGCTTGATTTCCTAATGTCTTTATTGATATCTGCTTTCCCTCATATTTTTCCCAGTTCATCATTATGACTGACTCTTCACATGTGCTGACATTTACACTCACTCTCTAACCGAAACCCTATTGCTAAAAAACGTTTTGTCCAAATCCTATACTCACTCTTCATTCTAAACCTAACGAGTACCTTCCTCATTGTACTGAATATCGCTTTTTGACTGGATGTTCTCTTCAACATTCAATCATCCAAGGTACAAGGTCCTATGCCATTGTATATTGATTTATCTGAGACAACTGTGCAGCACATAACTCAAAGCTAAGAATACCACTTAAGGGTCCAATTCCCTTCTGGGCTTCAAATCTTTCCTAATTTTCTGCTTTCATACTTATATTTCACCTATATACTCTTGTAAATATCGAAGGTTGCCAATACCATTATTCATCTCACAAAATGATTCGTAACCCAAATCAAACATGTTATTAACCCTAAACATACACTGTTCCCTCAATATAACTTACAGAACAGCAGGGCAGAGTTGGTCTTACAATATAGGAATGTAGGTGATCTTCCACCTTCTGAGAACCTCAAAGATCCATGGAGAAATGATCCTTGGAGAAGATTTATGCAGCTATGTAGGACCTGAGAGAGCAATAGAAATCTTCCATGGCAAAAAAACCTTTTCAGGATGAATTGATGGGTCTAAATCAGCCTCTCTCTTCTTATTGTAGAGAAGTTGGAAGAAACCAGGCCTGTGTGGAGAGCTGTTCCCGGGTGCCTAAGGTTGATATTCCATTCTAACTTCTGAATGTGTCACAGGATGTTGGGGCAGCCTTCATCTCATGGGAACCTTGGAAGCAACTGTTAGGACAAAGTGGTTTTCAAGGCAGTGACCTCATTCAGTTCCTGAAGGAAGTGACCTCTTCTCACTTCCTTGGTGATGGAATTCTCTGAACTTGGGATCCAGGAAGCCAGGCACCCAGAGCCAGACCCAGTCCTAGTCCCATTGGGCTAACTTGTTTGCTTTTCCCAAGAACAGAGTCAGTCTTTCTTGGTACCTACTGATGTGAGGATGGCCAAATGCCAGCAGATCTCTGAAGAGGTACCTTCCCTGAGAAAGCAGGTAGTGGCTCACCGCTGTCTCCTGACAACTTCACAGAGTTGGCCAAGGAGACCAGATCTGAGACAGGACAGGCCATTTCGTGGGAACATAATATGGCCCACCAGTCAGAAGACACTCTGGATAGTCACATACCTACTTGAGGGAAGGAGGGGGCTTTGCCGTTGTGGGTGTGAGTTTGTGGTTTTTTTCTCATGTTCTGAGAATAGGTAGGAAAGGCGTTTTTTTTTTGGTGTGGAGTGGACTGTTTCTAGTAAGTCCTTTGACATTGTGAGGGTTTCTATGTCTGTGTATCCCACTGTATCTGTGGTTGTAGACATTAGAAAAGAGAATGCATCAATGGACTTGTTTTCTCTAGTAGAAAGCTTCCCCACATTAATACTGCCCAATTGATTAATGGACTTCACTTTGCCTTATGGATGGGCAACACCTACTGTCTTCTTAAGTTACTCTTTTCTTCGTGAATTCTGGCCACTCTACAGAATACGCTCATGGTTTTGTGTCCCAGATATGTAACACCACAAGGCTCTGTGACATGGCCATGTACTGGATAGCTGAAGAGAATGAGAGCATCTCAGAAAACTCAGATATCAGTGTGACCAGTAAAGTCTCAGTGAAGAAACCCTTCTTGGGCCATTTGCTTACTTCTGATTCAATTACCCTGAATGTCAGGAAGGTCTTTGCCTCATGCCAACCCTTTGTGAAGCCTGAAGAAAACTGTTTTCATATGGAAATGAATGGGCTTCACCTGTGGCTCTTTGCTTAATTGCTTTGGAATGGGATGTGTCTGAATCAGTCTCTGGTCCTTGTGTGAGGCTGTGACTTAGATTCTCAGCACCCAATGGATCTGAATAAAAATCCCATGTGCTTCCCAAACCGAAATGGCCAAAAGAGAAGTCATTGTGGATGAATTTTTTTGCCTTCTTGTTTTAGGTTCCTGACCTCCATCAAGTGAGAATAGGGATCCTTTGGATTAAATGAGTTCTTCAAATCCCTGCAGAGGCTAGCCCGTATTTGCTTGGGTTTTCTCATGACTCCAAATCACTTAAAGAATCCATACCTCACAGCCAGTAGGCCTCAAATTGGAGAAGCGGAACACTTTAACAGCAGGAATATTTGATCACTCCTGGTTCACAGGAGGAGTGTCCAGGCCACCATGATTTTAGGCAAATGAGGGGCAAGTGAGCTTATTTTGGACACTTTCTTAGGCTGTGCCCCTCATAGAAATCTCCATCCAGAGGTTATGATGAGTGTCTTTATGGAAGAAGATGAGGGCCCTGTGGGAGTGTTTTGATTTTAATTGCGGTCATTTTTGTGGTGGTTGGAAAGAATGACTGGGTCCACCTGAGCTTGAACTCTGGTGTGATTCCCCTTAGAGACTGAGTTCTAGAACTGAACTCAGAGAAGTATTGCCATGAATCGTGTTTAGATTTTAGAAGGCCATGCATGAGACTCACCCATGAAAACTGAGATCTAGGCCCAGGGTGTCTTTCCACAAAACAATGGGAATCTCAGGCAGGATATCACATGATTTTTTTCTGAAAGATTGGCAGGTATAGTTGAGAGTCAAAACACACATGGACCTCACATTGTAGACCTCAATTTGCCTGGCTTCATGTGACCTTTTGGCAACTCTTTGAGAAGCCTTGCCTGTGAGTGTTCTCCAAAGCTTTCATTGAAATGAGCTTTCTCAACACTTAATGGTTCCTGAATGATTTGAAACCCACAGTGCCTCCATCTTAATCTTTGAAAAATGGCTAGATAAATACCATGAAATTTTTGAAATTCCCATGACCAGGTGGCACTGGAGAAACTTTGGAAGTCTTGTGGTTGATCATGTGTATACCAGAGAATGCCTTGTTTTACTGGGTTTTATGTAAATGGTGTAGAACAGAGATGCCAGTAATTAGTATCCTGCTGAGTAGTGGGCCTAGAGCAGTGGTGGGCAGGTGTGTGATAAAACACCATGGTGGGGCCATGTGGATCGGCCATTGTCTTCCAAATGGATTATGACTGACATAGTGCAGAAATCAGACACTTATATGTAAAGGCATTTTTTATATGGAGAGGTTTCAGGGCAATGTTCAGAATCAGTTAACTATGGTTATTGGGGCAAGCTATGTTGGATAGAAGCATGGTTGGTGCATTCTCCTGCAGACCCTGACCCACCACACGTGACAGAACTCCCTCCAGCACTGTATTCTAGTAGAACTCCTGTATTTGGTGAAGCAAAGACCAAATTCCCAGTGCAGCAGCAAGAAACACCACGAAAAGTGGAGGATGACCAAATGTCTTCAGAGTCCACACGAGGAGACACTTAGCCTCCAGTGGCCACAGTTTACCTACAAAGAGAGAATTCAGCACTGCTGCCTCATGGTCGTTGGAATATAAGAAACCATGTCTTCCAGGTCACATAGATGCAGACCCATCTTTGATGGTCTCACTACAAAGGAAGTTAAAGCTCATGACAACAACATATATTTCAAGTGCCCAACCTCAGAGGCAGTTTCCCAAGAAGTCTTAGGCCAGCAGAGCTCCATGTTTGTGGAGTGTTTACCCTGTTCTTTACTTTTGGAAACTCCTCTACCACCTCCAAGGTTGTGAACTCCCGAGCATATTCCATTCCAGATATGTATTCACAGATTTTCACACTTTTCTACTCTAATTGTGTCTTACTTGGGGCCAAGCTAATATCAAGGCATTGTTCTGAATGTGAGTGGAAAGATTTTTGTGTAACACATATTTACATACACATTCGATTCATTTTTCAATTTTCTATTTGAAATACTGAAGCCCTGAAACTAACACATACCCTACTATACTCTGACTTATAATTCTAATATGATGGTGAAAAATAACCCAAACAGAATAGAAATACAAGCAGTTCCGAGGAGGCATGGTGTATTGTTACAATTGGTTTTTGCATTATATAGTGTAGGAGTTATAAATCTAGTCAATTTTTTTTGTTGAAATAGTTCTACATGTGTTTTTAAAATTAAAAAATATGTGAATTCCTGTCTCCCTTTCTCTGTAGCCTATTCAGCACATGTATTTTTATATGCACATATAGAATTCTACCTGGTACCACACGTACATACTTGTGAGGTAACTGAATTGGCAGATGCAAATTGTGCTAAAGGATCACTCCTCCTAAATGCTGTTGGAACTGAAAATTCAACCTATGGGTGAGCTTCCTAGTTGAATATCATTATACATTAATCCATGTTCAGTAAAATGAATATTTTTCGATCTGTGGATTATATATATTTCATGATGAATTTTGATTGGCATATATATTGCTACTTTTTTTCTTTTATTGGTTGCTCAAAACATTACAAATCTCTTGACATATAATATTTCTTACATTAGATTCAAGTGGCTTATGAACTCCCATTTTTAGCCCAAATAGAGATTACAGAATCACATCGGTTACACATCCACATTTTTACATAATGCCCTATTAGTTACTGTTGTATTCTGCTACCTTTCCTATACTCTACTATCTCCCCTCCCCTCCCTTCCTATCTTCTCTTTTTCCCCCATCTACTGTAATTCATTTCACTCCATGTTTATTTTCCCATTCCACTCACAACGATATGTAATTTTGTGTAACAATGAGGGTCTCCCTCCATTACCATGCAATTTCCCTTTTCTCTTACTTACCCTCCCACCTCATGTCTCTGTTTAAAGTTAATCTTTTCTTCCTGCTATTGCTCCCTGCTCTGTTCTTAGTTGCTCTCATTATATCAAAGAAGACATTTGGTATTTATTTTTTAGGGATTGGCTATTTTCACTAAGCATAATCTTCTGCAGTGCCATCCATTTTTCTGCAAATTTTATGATTTTGTCATTTGTTAGTGCTGCGTAATACTTCATAGTGTATAAATGCCACATGTTTTTTATCCATTCATCTATTGAAGGGCATCTGGGTTGGATCCACAGTGTTTCAGTTGTGAATTGTACTGCTATGAAAATCGATGTAGTAGTATCCCTGTATTACTCTCTTTTAAGGTCTTCAGGGAATAGTCCGAGAAGGGCAATAGCTGAGTCAAATTGTGGTTCCATTCACAGCTTTCCCAGGAATCTCCATACTGCTTTCCAAATTGGCCACACCAGTTTACAGTCCCACCAGCAATGTACAAGAGTATCTTTTACCCCACATCCTTGCCAGCACTTGTTGTTTGACTTCATAATGGCTGCCAATTTACTGGAGTGAGATGGTATCTTAGGGTGATTTCGATTTGAATTTCTCTGACTGCTAGAAATGGTGAGCATTTTTTATGTACTTGTTGATTGATTGTATGTCCTCCTCTGAGAAGTGTCTGTTCAAGTCCTTGACCCATTTTTTTAATTGGGTTATTTGTTATCTTATTGTCTATTTTTTTTTGAGTTCTTTGTATATTCTGGATATTAGGGCTCTATCTGAAGTGTGAGGAGTAAAAATTTGTTCCCATAATGTATGCTCCTTATTTACCTCTCTTATTCTTTCTCTTGCTGAGAAAAAACTTTTCAGTTTAAGTCGTCCCATTTGTTGATTCTTGTTATTAACTCTTGTGCTATGGGTGTCCTATAAAGGAATTTGGAGCCCAACCCCATAATATGTAGATCAGAGCCAACTTTTTCTTCTATCAGACATAGAGTCTCTGATTTGATATCTAGCACCTTGATCCACTATGAGTTAACTTTTGTGCATGGCGACAGAAAGGAATTCAGTATCATTTTGTTGCATATGGATTTCCATTTTTCCCAACACCATTTGTTGAAGATACTATATTTCCTCCATTGCATGCTTTTAGCTCCTTTTTCAAATATAAGATAGTTGTAGCTTTTTGGATTAGTCTCTGTGTCCTCCATTCTGTACCATTGGTCCACCCGCCTGTTTTGGTACCAGTACCATGCTGTTTTTTTTGTTGTTGTTGTTTTATTTTGTTTTTTTTTTTAATTAATTTTATTGTAGGTTGTTCAAAACATTACATAGTTCTTGATATATCATATTTCACACTTTGATTCAAATGGGATATGAGCTCCCATTTTTACCCCATATACAGATTGCAGAATCACATCAATTGCACAACCATTGATTTACATATTGCCATTCTGGTGACTGTTGTATTCTTCTGCCTTTCCTATCCTCTACTATCCCCCCTCCCCCTCCCCTCCCCTCTTCTCTCTCTACCCCCTCTACTGTAATTCATTTCTCCCCCTTATATTTTTTCTCCTTTCCCCTCACTTCCTCTTGTATGTAATTTTCTATACCCCTGAGGGTCTCCTTCCATTTACATGCAATTTCCCTTCTCTCTCCCTTTCCCTCCCACCTCTCATCCCTGTTTAATGTTAATCTTCTTCTCATGCTCTTCGTCCCTACTCTGTTCTTAGTTACTCTCCTTATATCAAAGAAGACATTTGGCATTTGTTTTTAAGGGATTGGCTAGCTTCACTTAGCATAACCTGCTCTTATGCCATCCATTTCCCTCCAAATTCTATGATTTTGTCATTTCTTAATGCAGAGTAATACTCCATTGTCTATAAATGCCACATTTTTTTTATCCATTCTTCTATTGAAGGGCATCTAGGTTGGTTCCACAGTCTTGCTATTGTGAATTGTGCTGCTATGAACATGGATGTAGCAGTGTCCCTATAGTGTGCTCTTTTTAGGTCTTTAGGGAATAGACCGAGTAGGGGAATAGCTGGATAAAATGGTGGTTCCATTCCAAGCTTTCCAAGAAATCTCCATAGTGCTTTCCAAATTGGGCGCACCAATTTGCAGTCCCACCAGTAATGTACAAGAGTACCCTTTTCCCGACATCCTCGCCAGCACTTGTTGTTGTTTGACTTCCTAATGGCTTCCAATCTTACTGGAGTGAGATGGTATCTTAGGGTGGTTTTGATTTGCATTTCTCTGACTGCTAGAGATGGTGAGCATTTTTTCATATACTTGTTGATTGATTGTATGTCCTCCTCTGAGAAATTTCTGTTCAGGTCCTTGGCCCATTTGTTGATTGGGTTATTTGTTATCTCATTGTCTAATTTTTTTAGTTCTTTGTATATTCTGAATATTAGGGCTTTGTCTGAAGTGTGAGGAGTAAAGATTTGTTCCCAGGACGTAGGCTCAATATTTACCTCTCTTATTGTTTCTTTTGCAGAGAAAATCTTTTTAGTTTGAGTAACTCCCATTTGTTGATTCTAGTTATTAATTCTTGTGCTATGGGTGTCCTATTGAGGAATTTGGAGCCCGACCCCACAGTATGTAGATCATAGCCAACTTTTTCTTCTATCAGACGCCATGTCTCTGATTTGATATCAAGTTCCTTGATCCACTTTGAGTTAACTTTTGTGCATGGCGAGAGAAAGGGATTCAGTTTCAATTTGTTGCATATGGATTTCCAGTTTTCGCAACACCATTTGTTGAAGATGCTAGCCTTCTTCCATTGCATGCTTTTAGCCCCTTTATCGAATATAAGATAGTTGTAGTTTTGTGGATTGATTTCTGTGTCCTCTATTCTGTACCAATGGTCCACCCGCCTGTTTTGGTACCAGTACCATGCTGTTTTTGTTACTATTGCTCTGTAGTATAGTTTGAAGTCTGGTATAGCTATACCGCCTGATTCACACTTCCTGCTTAGCAATGTTTTTGCTATTCTGGGCCTTTTATTTTTCCATATGAATTTCATGATTGCTTTCTCTATTTCTACAAGAAATGCCATTGGGATTTTGATTGGCATTGCATTAAACCTATTGAGAACTTTTGGTAATATGGCCATTTTGATGATGTTAGTTCTACCTATCCATGAACAGGGTATATTTTTCCATCTTCTAAGATCTTCTTCAATTCTCTGTTTAGGGTTCTGTAGTTTTCAATGTATAAGTCTTACACCTCTTTTGTTAGGTTGATTCCCATGTATTTTATTTTTTCTGAGGATATTGTGAATGGGGTGCTTGTCCTCATTGCCATTTCAGAGGATTTGTCGCTGATATACAGGAATGCCTTTGATTTATGCGTGTTGATTTTATAGCCTGCCACTTTGCTGAATTCATTTATTAGCTCTAATAGTTTCTTTGTAGACCCTTTTGGCTCTGCTAGGTATAGAATCATGTCATCTGCAAATAGTGATAATTTGAGTTCTTCTTTTCCTATTTTTATGACTTTAATTTCTTTCGTCTAATTGCTCTGGCCAGTGATTCGAGAACTATGTTGAACAGAAGTGGTGAGAGAGGGCATCCCTGTCTTGTTCCAGATTTTAGAGGGAATGCCTTCAGTTTTTCTCCATTCAGAATGATGCTAGCCTGAGGCTTAGCATAGATTGCTTTTACAATATTGAGGTATGTTCCTGTTATCCCTAGTTTTTCTAGAGTTTTGAACATAAAGGGATGCTGTACTTTGTCGAATGCTTTTTCCGCATCTATCGTGATGATCATATGGTTCTTATTTTTAAGCCTATTGATGTGGTGAATAACATTAATTGATTTCCGTATATTGAACCAACCTTGCATCCCATGGATAAATCCTACCTGATGATGGTGCACAATTTTTTTGATATGTTTTTGTATCCGGTTCGCCAGAAGTTTATTGAGGATTTTTGCATCTAGGTTCATTAGAGATATTGGTCTGTAGTTTTCTTTCTTTGGAGTGTCTTTGTCTGGTTTAGGAATCAGGGCGATGTTGGCCTCTTAGAATGAATTTGGTAGTTCTCCCTCTTTTTCATTTTCCTGAAATAGCTTGAAAAGTATTGGTATTAGTTCCTCTTTAAAGGTTTTGTAAAACTCTGCTGTATACCCATCCGGTCCTGGGCTTTTCTTAGTTGGTAGTCTTTTGATGGTTTCTTCTATTTCCTCAATTGATATTGGTCTGTTTAGGTTGTCAATATCCTCCTGACTCAATCTGGGCAAATCATATGACTTAAGAAATTTATCGATGCCTTCACTATCTTCTATTTTATTGGAGTATAAGGATTCAAAATAATTTCTGATAATCTTCTGTATTTCTGAAGTGTCTGTTGTGATATTGCCTTTTTCATCCCGTATGCTAGTAATTTGAGTTCTCTCTCTTCTTCTCTTCGTTAGCGTGGCTGAGGGTCTGTCAATTTATTTATTTTTTCAAACAACCAACTTTTAGTTTTGTCAATTTTTTCAATTGTTTCTTTTGTTTCGATTTCATTAATTTCAGCTCTGATTTTAATTATTTCTTGTCTTCTACTTTTTTGCCGTTGTTTTGCTCTTCTTTTTCTAGGACTTTGAGTTGAAGTATTAGATCATTTATTTGTTGTTTTTTTTCTTTTTTTAAGGATTGAACTCCAAGCAATAAATTTTCCTTTTAGAACTGCTTTCAATGTGTCCCATAGATTCCGACATGTTGTGTCTGTGTTTTCATTTATCTCTAAGAATTTTTCAATTTCCTCCTTGATGTCTTCTATAACCCATTGATCATTCAGTAACCTATTTTTCATTCTCCAAGTGATGCATGATTTTTCCTTACTTCTTTTATCATTGATTTTCAATTTCATTCCATTATGTTCAGATAAGATGCATGGTATTATCTCTACTCCTTTATATTGTCTAAGAGTTGCCCTGTGACATAATATAAAATCTATTTTTGAGAAGGATCCATGTGCTGCTGAGAAAAAAGTGTAACTGCTTGATCTTGGGTGGTATATTCTATATATGTCAATTAAGTCCAGGTTATTAATTATGTTATTGAGTTCTATAGTTTCCTTATTCAACTTTTCTTTGGAAGATCTATCCAGTGGTGAGAGAGGTGTGTTGAAGTCTCCCATAATTATTGTATGGTGGTCTATTAGACTCTTGAACTTGAGAAGAGTTTGTTTGATGAACATAGCTGCACCATTGTTTAGGGCATATATATTTATGATTGTGATGTTTTGTTGGTGTATGGTTCCCTTGAGCTGTATGTAGTGTCCCTCTTCATCCCTTTTGATTAACTTTGGCTTGAAATCTATTTTATATGATATGAGTATGGACACTCCTGCTTGTTTCCAAAGTCCATATGAGTGATATGATTTTTCCCAACCTTTCACCTTCAGTCTATGTATGTCTTTTCCTATCAAATGCATCTCCTGAAGGCAGCATATTGTTGGGTCTTGTTTTGTGATCCATTCTACTAGCCTGTGTCTCTTAATTGGTGAGTTTAAGCCATTAACATTTAGGGTTATTATTGAGATATGGGTTGTTCTTCCAGCGATATTTGTTTATTTATGTTCCTAAACATGGTTTGTTTTCCTCTTTGATTATCCCCAGCCTTTACTGTACTCCCTCCCGCTGTTGGTTTTCATTGATATTTTCCATTTCCTCTTCCTGTAATATTGCCGAGGATGTTTTGAAGAGATGGTTTTCTAGCTGCAAATTCTTTTCACTTTTGTTTATCGTGGAAGGTTTTAATTTCATCTTCCATACTGAAGCTTAATTTTGCTGGATACACAATTCTTGGTTGGAACCCATTTTCTTTCAGTGTTTGAAATATGTTATTCCAGGATCTTCTAGGTTTCAGAGTCTGTGTTGAAAGATCAGCTGTTATCCTGATTGGTTTACCCCTAAATGTAATCTGCTTCCTTTCTCTTGTAGCTTTTAAAATTCTCTCCTTATTCTGTATGTTGGGCATCTTCATTATAATGTGTTTAGGTGTGGATCTCTTATGATTTTGCACATTCGGCATCCTGTAGGCTTCTAGGATTTGGGATTCTGTCTCATTCTTCAAGTCTGGGAAGTTTTCTCGTATTATTTCATTGAATAGATTGCTCATTCCTTTTGTTTGGACCTCTATACCTTCCTGTATCCCAATGACTCTTAAGTTTGGTCTCTTTATGTTAGCCCATATTCTTGAATGTTCTGCTCATGGTTTCTTAACAGCTTTGCTGAGCTGTCTATGTTCTTCTCCAGTTGAAATACTTTGTCTTCATTGTCTGATGTTCTATCTTCTAAGTGTTCTACTCTGCTGGTAGTATTCTCAATTGAGTTTTTAAGTTGGTTTATTGTTTCCTGCATTTCCAGGATTTCTGTTTGTTTGTTTTTATAACCTCGATCTCCCTGTATAATTGATCTTTTGCTTCTTGGATTTGTTTATGTAATTCATTTTCGAAGTGGTTGAAGTGGTCTTTCATTGTCTGATTTTGCTGTCTAATGTCTTCCTTGAGACTCCAGATTATCTGAAGCATGTATATCCTGAATTCTTTATCTGACATTCCATCTGATGCAGATATTACCTCTTCTAAAGTTGAGTTGACCTGCATTGCTTTTGGTCCTTTCTTTCCTTTTCTTTTCATACTGATCGCGTTTCTTTCTGCTTGGTGAAACTGTTGTGTTATCGATTTTTCCCCCTATATATTTATATTGCTCTTGTATAGTTGCAAAGTTTCCCTCGCAGGCTTTGGCGGTGGTTCTGCCCCTCCTCCAATTGGGGCAATGTGCCTACCACGCCGGCAGGTCGCTGTGCCTGTACTTTCGGTGGGCCTGTTGTTTCGGTGGTCACAGGTCCGCCTATCTTGCAGGCGTGAGCAGCGGCTCTGCCCCTCCTCTGGCTGCTAGGCCTGTTCTGTCTGTCGTTTGCAGGTCTGTCTACCTAACAGGCGCTGGTGGCGGCCCTGCCCCTCCTCCAACCGGGGTGATGTGTCAGACGGGCCACTGGGCCTGTTTTGTCAGTGGTCACGGTACCGCCTACCTTGCAGGTGCGTGGGGCAACAGTGCCCCTCCGCAGGTTCTGGGCCTGACCTGCCGGTGGGTCGCAGGTCATTCATTTTTAGTTCTAGTAGTTTTTGTAGACCCTTTTGTGTCTTCTATGTTTAGAATAATGTCACCCGAAAATAGTGATAATTTACGTTCTTATTTTCCTATTTTTATGCCTTTTATTTCTTTAGTCTGTCTAATTGCTCTGGCCAGTGTTTTGAGAACTATATGGAATAAAAGTGGTGAGAGAGGGTATCCCTGTCTTGTTCCAGATTTTAGAGGAAATGCCTTCAAATTTTCTGCATTCATAATGATGCTAGCTGAGGCTTTGCATAGATAGCTTTTACAATGTCGAGGTAATTTCCTGTTATCCCTAGTTTTTCTAATGTTTTGAACATAAAGGGATGCTGTACTTTGTCAAGTGCTTTTTTTGCTTCTTACGAGATGATCATATGGTTCTTATCTTTAAGTCTATTGATGTGGTGAATAACATTTATTGATTTCCGTATATTGAACCATCGTTGCATCCCAGGGATGAATCCTACTTGATCATGTTGCATAATTTTTTTGATGTGCCTTTGTATTCGATTCGCCAGAATTTTATTGAGGATTTTTGCATGTAGGTTCATCAGATATATTGGTCTGTAGTTTTCTTTCTTTGAGGTGTCTTTTTCTGATTTCGGAATCAGCATGATGTTGGCCTCATAGAATGAATTTGGCAGAGCTCCCTCTTTTTCTCTATCCTGAAATAACTTGAAAAGTATTGGTATTAAATCTTCATTAAATGTTTTGTAAAACTCCGCTGTATAGCCATCCGTTCCTGGGCTTTTCTTGGTTGGTAGTCTTTTGATTGCTTCTTCTGTTTCATCTATTGACATTGGTCTGTTTAAATTGTGTGTATCCTCCTGACTCAGTCTGGGCAAATCATATGACTTAAGAAATTTGTTGATGTCTTCACTATATTCTATTTTATTGGAATATAGGTTTTCCAAATAATTTCTAATTGTCTTCTGTATTTCGGAAGCATCTGTTGTAATATAGCCTTTTTCATCCCATATGTTAGTAATTTGAGTTCTCTCTCTTCTTCTCTTCATTAGCATGGCTAAGGGTCTGTCGAACATATATATTTTTTCGAAGAACCACCTTTTAGTTTTGTTAATTTTTTCAATAGTTTCTTTTGTTTCAATTTCGTTGATTTCTGCTCTGATTTTAATTATTTCTTGCCTTCTGCTACATTTTCTGTTGTTTTGCTCTTCCTATTCTAGGGCTTTGAGTTAAAGTGTGAGCTCATTTATTTGTTCGGTTTTACTTTTTTTCAGGAATGACCTCCAGGCAATGAATTTCCCTCTCAAAACTGCTTTCATTGTGTCCCATAGATTCCGATATGTTGCGTCTGTATTTTCATGTATCTCTAAGAATTTTTTGATTTCCTCCTTTATATCTTCTGTAACCCACTGATCATTCAGTAACATATTGTTCATTTTCCATGTGATGTAGGATTTTTCCTTCCTTCTTTTATCATTGATTTCCAGTTTCATTCCATTATGATCAGATAAAATGCATGGTATTATCTCCACACCTTTATATTTACTGAGGGTTGCCTTATGGCATAATATATGGTCTATTTTTGAGAACGATCCACGTGCTACTGAGAAAAAAGTATATCCACTTGATGATGGTTGATATATTCTATATATGTCAATTACATGTAGGTTATTGATTGTGATATTGAGTTCTATACTTTCTTTATTCAACTTTTGTTTGGAGGATCTGTCCAATGGTGAGAGAGCTGTGTTGAAGTCTCCCATAATTATTGTGTTGTGGTCTATTTCATTCTGGAACTTGAGGAGAATTTGTTTTTTGAACGTTGCAGCACCATTATTTGGTGCATAAATATTGATAATTTTTATGTTTTGTTGGTGAATGGTTCCTTTTAACAGTATATAATGTCCTTTCTTATCCCTTTTGATTAAATTAGTCTTGAAGTCGATTTTATTCGATATGAGGATGGCCACCCCTGCTTGCTTACGAGGACCATTGCATGGTATATTTTTTCCAAAACTGCACCTTCAGCCTGTATGTCTTTTCCATTCAGATGTGTCTCCTGGAGGCAACATATTGTTGGATTCGTTTTTAATCCAAGTTACCAGCCTATGTAGCGTTATTGGAGAGTTTAAGCCATTAACATTTAGAGTCACTATTAATATATGGTTTGTACTGCCACCCATAATTGATGATTCTTCTTTTTTTTTTAATTTAGTTTGTTTCTCCATGATTAGCTTTTCCCCCACCCTCTGTCATTACTGAGGCACTTCCCACTGATGGTTTTGGTTGTTGATTTTCATTTCTTCTTCGTGTATTGTTTTGCTCAAGATGCTTTGCAATGCTGCTTTTCTGGCTACAAATTCTTTTAGCTTTTGTTTATCATGAAATATTTTTATTTCATTGTCATACCTGATGCTTAATTTTTCTGGATACAGAATTTTTGGTTAGCATTCATTGTCTTTCAGTGTTTGAAATACGTTGTTCAAGGATCTTCTCGCTTTCAGCGACTGTGATGAAAAATCCCTTCTCAACCTTATTGGTTTACCCCTTAATGTAATCTGCCTCCTTTCTCTTAGAGCTTTTAATATTTTCTCTTTGTTTTGTATATTGGATATCTTCATAACGATGTGTCTTGGTGTTGATCTACTGTGATTTTGTGTGCTCGGTGTCCTGTAAGCATGTCCAATTTTTATATCCGTTTACTTTGTATTTCTGGAAATATTTCTGTAATTATTTCATTCAATAGATTACTCATTTCATTGGTTTGAATCTGTGTACCTATCCAGATGACTCATAAATTTGTTTTTTTATGTTATCCCATATCTCTTGGATGTTTTACTCATGATTTTTTACCAGCCTTTCTGTGTTGGCTAGATTCATTTCAAGATGATATATTTTGTCTTCATTATCGAACATTCTGTCTTCTACTTGCTCCACAGTGTTAGTGATACTCTTAATTGACTTTTTAATTTGGTTTATCGTTTCCTTCATTTCTAGAATTATTGTTTGATTTTTTTATAATCTCTATCTCCTGATAAAGATTCATAACTTCTTCTTTTATCTGTTTATGTAATTCATTTTCACTGTGTTCTTTCACTGTTTGGATTTGCTGTCTCGTATCCTCTTTAAGTTTCCATTCCATCTGTCTAAGGTATTCCTTGAGTTCTTTATATGACCATTTTTCTGATGACTATAGGTCCTCCTGAATATTTAGGCTGTCCTTCATTGTTTGTACTTATTTTCTTCCTTGATTTTTTGTGCTGCTCATGTTACTTCTTGCTCTGTTTCACTGCTGAGTTACTGTTTACTCTTATAATTTTATTTGATGCTTGGGAGGAAAGATATTAGAAGGAAAGGGAAGAAGTCACTAAAGAGAATGAGAGTAGGCAGGTAGAATTAAAGGAAGGGGAAATAAGAAAATTGAAAAGAAACAATAAGACAAAAGAAAAAAAATAGAAAAGAAAGAAAGAAAGAAAAAAAATTAAAAATAATGATCATTTAAAAATGAATATTAAAATTTAAAATAATAATAATAATAATAATAAAATAAAAATATTTTAAAAATGAAAACATTATAAAACGTTAAAGTACAACAACAACAAAAAAAATGAATTGACATAAAGAATCTAAATGCCACACTCAGTAGGCCTCAAGTTGGAGAAGCAGAGCAGTATTAAGGGCAGGCCTATTTTTTCACTTCTGTTTCACAGGAAGGGATTCCAGGCCACCCTCATTTTAGGCAAATGAGGGGCAAGGGAGCTTATTTTGGACACGGACGTGGGCTGTGTACCTCATGGAAACCTCCAGCGGGAGGTTATGATGAGTGTCTACATGGAAGAAGATGAGGGCCATGTTGGGGTGTTTTGGTTTTAGCTGTGAACATTTGTATGGCGGTAGGAAGAGAAGACTGGGTCCACCTGGGCTTGAATTCTTGTGTGATTCAACGTAGAGACTGAGGTCTGGAATTGACCTCAGAGAAGTATTGCCATGAATTGTGTTGGGATTTTAGAAGGCCATGCATGAGAGTCGCCCTTGGAAAGTGAGATCTAGGCCCAAGGTGGCTTTCCACAGAGCAAAGGGAATCTCAGCCAGGATATCACATGATTTTATTCTGAAAGACTTGGCAGCCATAGTTGAGAGTCAAAGGCTCATGGACCTCACATTGTAGACCTCAATGGGCCTGGCTTCATGTGACCTTTTGGCCACCCTTTGGGAAGCCTTGCCTCTGAGAGTTCTCCAGAGCTTTCATTGAAATGAGCTTACTCAACATTTAATGGTTAATGAATGAATTGAAACCCACAGTGCCTCCAACTTCATCCTTGAAAATTGGCCAGACAAAAACCATGAAATTTTTGAAATTCCCAAGACTAGGTGTCACAGGAGAACCTTTGGATGTCCTCTAGCTGATCATGAGAATACAAGACAATGCCTTTATTGACTGGTTTACATGAACATGGTGTATAACAGAGATGCCAGTAAGTTGGAGCCTGCTGAGTAGTGTTCCTAGAGCCGTGGTGGGCAGGTGTGTGATAAAAAATCTCTGGTGTTGCCATGTTTATCTGCCATTGGTGTCCAAATATCTTGTGACTGACATTTTGCAGCCAGTAGACCCATATATGTAAAAGCATCTTGTTATATGGAGAGGTTTTAGGGCAATGTTCAGAATCAGGTTGCTATGGTCAATGGAGCAAGCTATGTGGGATAGAAGCCTGGTTGGTGCATTCTCCAACAGAACCCGACCCACCACAACTGACAGAATTTCCTACAGCACTGTGTCCCAGGTGAACGCTTTTTATTTCATGAAGCAAATACCACACTCCTAGTGCAACAGCAAGAAACACCATGAAGAGTGGAGGATGACCAAATGGCTTCACAGTCCACATGAGGAGACACTTGCCCTCAGTGGCCACAGTTTACCTACACAGAGAAAATTCAGCACTGCTGCCTCATGTTCATTGGAAAATAAGAAACCATGTCATCCATGTCACATAGATGCAGACCCAGCTTTGATGGTCTCACTACAAAGGAAGCTAATGCTCCTGACAACAAAATATATTTCAAGTGCCCAACCTCAGAGGTAGTTTCTCCAGATGTTGGGCCAGCAGAGCTTCATGTTTGTGGAGTGTTTACCCTGTCCCTTACTTTTGGAAACTCCTCTACCACCTCCAAATTTGTGAACTCCTGAGCATTTTCTATTCCAGATATGTATTCACAGATTTTCTAACTCTTCTCCTCTAATTGTGTCTTACATGGGGCGAAGGTAATGCCAAGGCATTGTTCTGAATGAGAGTGGGAAGATTTTTATGTAGCACATATTTGCATACACATTGGATACATTTTCCAATTTTCCATCCGAAATACTGAATCCCTGACACTAACAAATTTCCTTCTAGACTTTTACTTATAATCTTAATATGATGCAGAAAAATAACCCAGACAAAATAGAAATACAAGAGGTTCACAGGAGGTATGGTGTATAGTTGGATTTGCCTTTCGTATGATAAATGGTAGGTGTTATAAATCAAGCCAATTTTAATTGAAATAGTTCTCCATGTGTTTTAAAAGTTAACAAATATGTGAATAACTGTCTCGCTTTCTCTGTAGCCTATTCAGCACATGTATTTTTTATGCACATATTGAATTATACCTGGTATCACACGTACATTTTGTGAGGTGGCTGACTTGGCAGATACAAATTGTAAGAAAAGATCACTCCTACTAAATGCTGTTGGAACTGAAAATTCAACATATGGGTCAGTTTTCTAGTTGTACAACATAAATTGATGTTCAGGAAAATGAAAGGAAAATGAATATTTTTGGATCTCTGGATGATATATTTTTCATGGTGAATTTCAATTGGCATACGTAATGCTACTTTTTAATATCTGTGTGTGTGTGTGTGTGTATATATATATATGTATTCACTCTCCAGATTTTTCAAAATATGAAATGTATTTGTCTGATTATACACTCCCTAAATTCATTCATATTTATGTATGTGGATGTATAATCAACTTTTCACAAGTTTATTCTCAGAAATATTCATCCACCTGAAATACATATTTGTTTCCTAGTACTGAAAACTAACTTCAGGGGATCATATGATGACAGCGAAAGGAGTGCATCAACCCCATGTACAGCGTCACTGTGCAGGAGAATGACGAATTTCCAGCAAAATTTGGGTGGTCCTAAACCTAGTGGAAGTATTTCCATCTCACGAGGATCAGCTACGGGGCTCAAACGTGAGTGATTTGTCTGCATGGAGCATCATGCTGCTTATTCAGCAAATCGCCCTGCGGGTAGAGTCTGTGGCGCGTGCTGGGAAGCAATGAGATAGCAACACAAATATTCAGTGGTGCAGATTCTGTGGGCTCCTGCCATCTGTACAATCACTGTGCTCATTGCTGAATTCTGGGTTTGAGACCAGGGAAATACACGGTCCAATTCGGTTTTCCACACCAGTCAGACCACAGAGGAAGCCAGGGGCCACCATCTTGGAGAGCTGACGTCACCATTCCTGTTTTCAACTGATAGCAGCTCATTCAGCTATAGAACAGGTAATCTCAGGCTGTCATTCGCCTGTGTCTCGGAGACAAATTACTCAGGCCTGCTCCTATCAGAACATACACCAAGCCCAGAGCGGTCGAATTCTGGCTCCTGGAACTGATCAGGCCCAGGGCTAAAGAACCTGCGGAAACTGCTTCTCGGTCTAGGTCTTGCTGAATACTGTGGAGGTAAATACCTACCGAGCCTTCATAGGCAGTGGCAACAGGATTGAGACGGGGCTTGTGAGGGCCGGTCAGGACTCACCCATTGCTTTGTTCATCCGGCAAAGGGAACGAAATGCTGCCATTCGCATGGGATACCAACATGTTAGAGATCTGAAGTCATCACAAAGTGGCGGAGGAGATAACTTCATCGATACCAGTGGTGAGAGAAACAGTTGGTCTCCTGGTAAAAAAAGTGAGTCACAAACACCCGAGTCTCTCTCACTCTGTCTTCAAGCTAGAGGGACAGAGCAGAGACACCGCTCACGCCCGGCACTGGCCCAGCGACCCGCAGGCCTGGTAGTCACGTCATCCCAATTGGAGTAGGGACAGAGCATAGCCGCCGCCCGTGCCCGGAACAGGCCCATCGACCAGCAGGCTTGGTAGTCACGTCACCCCAATTGGAGTAGGGGCAGAGCAGAGCCACAGCCTATGCCCAGAACAGGCCCAACGACCCGCCGGTGTGGTAGACACGGCACCCCTATTGGAGTAGTGGCAGAGCAGAGCCTTCTCCCGTGCCCATTACAAGCCCATCTGCCCACCAGCATGGTTGTTAGGTCACCCCAATAGGAATAGGGGCAGAGCAGAGCCACCACCCATGCCCAGAACAGGCCCAGCAACCCGCTGGTGAGGTTGTCACATCACCCCAATTGGAGTAGGGGCAGAGCAGAGTGACCAACCTCGCCCACAACGTAGGCAACCGAACAGCGAAACAGGCCAAGTGGCCTGCGGGCACGGCAGACACATAACCCCATTTGGAGTAGGGGCAGAGCAGATCCACAGCCCATGCCCACAAAATAGACAGACCTGCGACCCACCAGCAAAGAGGCTCAGCGTCCTGCCGGCATGGTAGACACGTCATCCCAATTTGAGTAAGGGCAGAGTAGAGCTGCCGCCCGCACCTGCAAGGTAGGCAGACCTGCAATGGATCAGCAGAACAGGCCGACGGGTCCGTGGGCGTTGTAGACACGTCACACCAAATGGAGGAGGGGCAGAGCAGAGCCACTGCCCGTGCCCGCATTGTAGACAGACCTGCGACCAACCAGCACAACAGGCCCAGCAGCCCGTCAGCGTGGTAGAGAGATCACCCCAATTGGAGGAGCAGAACAGCCGCCCCCCGCTACTTCAAGGGAGACTTTTCAACTATACAAGAGCAATATAAGTATATAGGGGGAAAATTTCAAAAACACAACAGTTTCAACAAGCAGAGAGAAACGCGAGCAGTATGAAAAGACAAGGAAAGAAGGGACCACAAGCAATGCAGGTAAACACAATTTTAGAAGAGGTAATAGCTGCATCAGATGGAATGTCAGATAAAGAATTCAGGATACTCAGGCTTTAGATGATCTGGAGTCTCAAGGAAGACATTAGACAACAAAATCAGACAATTAAAGATCCCTTCGACAATGAATTACATAAACAAATCCAAGAAGCAAAAGATCAACTATACAGGGAGATAGAGGTTGTAAAAACAAACAAACAGAAATCCTAGAATTGCAGGAAGCAATAAACCAACTTAAAAACCAAATTGAGAATACTACCAGCAGAGTAGAACACTTAGAACATAGAACATCAGACAATGAAGACAAAGTATTTCAACTTGAAAAGAACATAGACAGCTCAGCAAGACTGTTAAGAAACCACGAGCAGAACATCCAAGAAATATGGGATAACATAAAGAGGCCAAACTTAAGAGACATTGGGATACAGGAAGGTATAGAGGTTCAAACAAAAGGAATGAGCAACCTATTCAATGAAATAATACGAGATAACTTCCCAGACTTGATAAATAAAAAAGAATCCCAAGTCCTAGAAACCTACAGAACGCCGAATGTGCAAAATCATAAGAGAGCCACAACTAGACACATTATAATGAAGATGCCCAACAAACAGAAAAAGGAGAGAATTTTAAAAGCTACAAGAGAAAGGAAGCAGATTACATTTAGGGGTAAACCAATCAGGATAACAGCTGATCTTTCAAAACAGACTCTGAAAGCTAGAAGATCCAGGAATAACATATTTCAAACACTGAAAGAAAATTGGTTCCAACCAAGAATTGTGTATCCAGCGAAAGTAAGCTTCAGGATGGAAGATGAAATTAAAACCTTCCACGATAAACAAAAGTGCAAAGAATTTGCAGCTAGAAAACCATCTCTTCAAAACATCCTCGGCAAAATATTACAGGAAGAGGAAATGGAAAATATCAATGAAAACCAACAGCGGGAGGGAGTACAGTAAAGGCTGGGGATAATCAAAGAGGAAAACAAACCACGTTTAGGAACATAAATAAACAAATATCGCTGGAAGAACAACCCATATCTCAATAATAACCCTAAATGTTAATGGCTTAAACTCACCAATGAAGACACACTGGCTAGTAGAATTGAACAAAAAACAAGACCCAACAATATGCTGCCTACAGGGGATGCATTTGATAGGAAAATGCATACATAGACTGACGGTGAAAGTTTGGGAAAAATCATATCACTCATATGGACTTCGGAAACAAGCAGGAGAGTCCATACTCATATCAAATAAAATAGATTTTAAGCCAAAGTTAATCAAAAGGGATAAAGAGAGACACTACATACTGCTCAAGGGAACCATACACCAACAAGACACAGCAATCGTTAATATATATGCCCCGTACAATGGTGCAGCTATGTTCATCAAAGAAACTCTTCTCAATTTCAATAGTCTAATAGACCACAATACAGTAATCATGGGAGCCATGAACACACCTCTCTCACCACTGGACACATCTTCCAAACAAAAGTTGAATAAGGAAACTATAGAACTCAATAACACAATTAATAACCTAGACTTATTTGAGATATGTAGAATATAACACCAAACATCAAGCAGTTACCTTTTTTCTCAGCAGCACATGTATCCTTGTAAAAAATAGATCATATATTATGTCACAGGGCAACTCTTAGACAATATAAAGGAGTACAGTTAATACCATGCATATTATCTGATCATAATGGAATGAAACTAAAAATCAATGATAAAAGAAGGAAGGAAAAATCATGCATCACTTGGAGAATGAACAATAGGTTACTGAGTGATCAATGGGTTATAGAAGACATCAAGGAGGAAATTTAAAAATTCTTAGAAATAAATGAAAATGCAGACACAACATACCGGAATCTATGGGACACATTGAAAGCAGTTCTAAGAGGAAAATTCATTGCTTGGAGTTCATTCCTTAAAAAAAGAAACAACCAACAAATAAATGATCTCATACTTCATCTCAAAATCCTAGAAAAAGAAGACGAAAGCAACAGCAAATGAAGTAGAAGGCAAGAAATAATTAAGATCAAAGCTGAAATTAATGAAATTGAAACAAAAGAAACAATTGAAAAAACTTGACAAAAGTAGAAGTTGGTTCTTTGAAAAAATAAATAAAATTGACAGACCCTTAGAAATGATAACAAAGAGAAGAAGACAGAGAACTCAAATTACTAGAATAAGGGATTAAAAAGGAAATATCACAACAGATATTTCAGAAATACAGAAGATAATCAGAAATTATTTTGAATCCTTATACTCCAATCAAATAGAAGACAGTGAAGGCATCGATAAATTTCTTAAGTCATATGATCTGCCCATATTGAGTCAGGAGGATATAGCAACATAAACAGACCAATATCAATTGAGGAAATAGAAGAAACCATCAAAACACTAATAAACTTAGAAAAGCCCAGGACCGTATAGGTATACAGCAGAGTTTAACAAAACCTTTAAAGAGAAACGAATACCAACATTTTTCAAGGTATTTCAAGAAAGTGAAAAAGAGGGAGATCTTCCAAATTCATTCTACGAGGCCAACATCACCCTGATTATTACAGCAGACAAAGACACTTCAAAGAAAGAAAACTACAGACCAATATCTCTAATGAACCTACATGAAAAAATCCTCAATAAAATTCTGGCGAATTGGATACAAAAAAAATATCAAAAAAATTGTGAATCCTGATAAAGTAGAATTCATCCATGTGAAGCAAGGCTGGTTCAATATACGGAAATCAATAAATGTTATTCACCACATCAATAGACTTAAAAATAAGAACCATATGATCATCTCGATAGATGCAAAAAAAGCATTCAATAAAGTACAGCATTCTGTTATGTTCAACACTCTAGAAAAACTAGTGATAAGAGGAACATACCTCAATATTGTAAAAGCAATCTATGCTAAGCCTCAGGCTAGCATCATTCTGAATGGAGAAAAATTGAAGGCATTCTCTCTAAAATCTGGAACAAGACAGGGATGCCCTCTCTCACCACTTCTGTTCAACATAGTTCTCGAAACACTGGCCAGAGCAATTAGACAGACGAAAGAAATAAAAGGCATAAAAATTGGAAAAGAAGTACTTAAATTATCACTTTTGCAGATCACATGATTCTATATCTAGCAGTCCCAAAAGGGTCTACAAAGAAACTAATGGAGCTAATAAATGAATTCAGAAAAGTGGCAGGATATAAAATCAACATGCATAAATCAAAGGCATTCCTGCATATCAGCGACAAATCTTCTGAAATGGAAATGAGGACAACCACTCCATACACAATATCCTAAAAAAATAATAATAATAATTAGGAATCAACCTAACAAAAGATGTGAAAGTCTTATACAATGTAAACCACAGAACCCTAAAGAGAGAAATAGAAGAAGATCGTAGAAGATGTAAAAATATATCCTGTTCATGGATAGGCAGAACTAACATCATCAAAATGGTGATATTACCAAAAGTTCTCAATAGGTTTAATGCAATGAAAATCAAAATCCAAACGGCATTTCTTCTAGAAATAGAGAAAGCAATCATGGAATTCATATGGAAAAATAAAAGACACAGAATAAAAAAAACAATACTAAGCAGGAAGTGTGAATCAGGCGGCCTAGTGATACCAGACTTCAAACTATACTACAGAGCAATAGTAACAAAAATAGCATGGTACTGGTACCAAAACAGGAGGGTGGACCAATTGTTCAGAATAGAGGACACAGAAACCAAGCCAGGAAACTACAACTATCTTATATTTGATGGAGGGGCTAAAAGCATGCAATGAAGGAATATAGCATCTGCAAAAAATGGTGCTGGGAAAACTTGGAATCCATATGTAACAAAATGAAACTGAATCCCTTTCTCTCGCCATGCACAAAAGATAACTCAAAATGGATCAAGGAGCTTGATATCAAATCAGAGACATGGCGTCTGATAGAAGAAAAAGTTGGCTACGATCTACATACTGTGGGGTCGGGCTCCAAATTCCTCAATAGGACACCCATAGCACAAGAGTTAATAACTACAATCAACAAATGGGACTTACTCAAACTAAAAAGGTTTTTCTCAGCAAAAGGAACAATAAGAGAGGTAAATAGGGAGCCTATATCCTGGGAACAAATCTTTACTCCTCACACTTCAGATAGAGCCCTAATATTCAGAGTATACAAAGAACTGAAAAAAATAGACAATAAGATAACAAATAACCCAATAAACAAATGGGCCAAGAACCAGAACAGACACTTCTCAGAGAAGGACATACAATCAAAAAACAAGTACATGAAAAAATGCTCACCATCACCAGCAGTCAGAGAAATGCAAATCAAAACCACCCTAAGATACCATCTCATTCCAGTAAGATTGGCAGCCATTATGAAGTCAAAAAACAACAAGTGCTGCTGAGGATGTGGAGAAACAGGTACACTTGTACATTATTGGAGGCACTGCTAATTGGTGCAGGCAATTTGTAAAGCATTATGGAGATTTCTTGGAAAGCTGGGAATGGAACTACCATTTGACCCAGCTATTCCTCTTCTCGGTCTATTCCCTGAAGACCTTAAAAGATCATGCTACAGGGACACTGCTACATTGATGTTCATAGCAGCACAATTCACAATAGCAAGACTGTGGAACCAACCTAGATGCCGTTCAATAGAAGAATGGATAAAAAAATGTGGCATTTATACACAATGGAGTATTACTCTGCTTTAAAAAATGACAAAATCATAGAATTTGCAGGAAAATAGATGGCATTAGAGCAGATTATGCTAAGTGAAGCTAGCCAATCCCTAAAAAACAAATGCCAAATGCCTTCTTTGATAAAAGGAGAGTAACTACGAACAGAGTAGGAATGAAGAGCATGAGAAGAAGATTAGTATTAAATAGGGATGAGAGGTGGGAGAGAAAGGGATAGAGAAGAGAAATTGAATGGAAATGGAAGGAGACCCACAGGGTTATATAAAATTACATAAAAGAGGATGTGAGGGGAAAGGGAAAAATAATACAAAAAGGGAGAAATTTATTACAGTAGAGGGGGTAGAAAGAGAAGAGGGGAAGAGAGGGGAGAGGAGGAGGGATAGTAGTGGATAGGAAAGGCAGCAGAATACAATAGACACTAGTATGGCAATGTGTAAATCAATTGATGTGTAACTGATGTGATTCTGCAATCTGTATACGGGGTAAAAATGGGAGTTCATAACCCACTTGAATCAAAGTGTGAAATATGATATATCAAGAAATATGTAATGTTTAGAACAACCATAAAAAATTAAAAAAAAAAAGGAAACTAACTTTGGTGAATGAGGCACGCGAATCCTAATATTTCTACAGTAACTTACCAAGTTTAACATCAATGCAAGTAGATTCCAATGGGACATGATGTGTATTTTTACGTTAATTTTTATTCAAAACTGGTACATTACAATTTCTTCAGTTTATGCACATCATAGGATATATATTTCATAATCAATTTAGCAAATTTATAGGCATTTGTTTCACTTTCAATCTCTTCCTGCTTCAGAACACATGTATTCCTCCATATTTCTTGACTGGTCTTTGCATGAGAAATCTTTCCGAACACATTATTTTCGATTTCCATAATCACTTTTGAAGCAAACTTCACACACTCTTCATGATAAACCAAAACACTAATATTACCATTAGATGTATAACTGGTTGGAATGAATGAATGTATATCAATATAAGATTTATTGTATATTTTCAGATATCAATTCAATCCATTATTTAAAGTTGGAACCAGTTATATTATTTATTCACAGTATGGTGTATTCATGCTTAATCTCTATATTCATGGACACAGGGTACACCTCTTTGTATCCCCAATAATAATTTTATGTCTTCAATATATTGCTCCCAGAAATGATGGTAGAAATACTCATGTCACCTGATCTACATATACATTTTATCACAGTAATATTCTGGACAAAAAATGTAAAGGTCACACTTATGATTGTACCAAAGACTAAATGAAAAGAGATCATGGATTACTAAAAACATCCATGTCCAGGTTGCCTAATGCTCTCAAATGTCAATCCTATTAGTTACTAGATATTTGTTTCTTCCTAAGTTTATATATTCAAACTCAACCCTGGTGAAAATGTCTACTCCTATCACTCACTTAATACTTTGCCTGATTTCATAATGTCTCTATTGATATCTGCTTTTCTACATATTTTCCCAATTTCATCATAGTGACTGACTCTTCATATGTGCTGACATTTACATTCACTCTCTAACCGAAACCCTATAGCTAAAGAATTTTTAGTCCCAATCCTACACTCATTCTTCTTCCTAAACCTACCTACTATCTTCCTAATCCTACCGACTATCCCTTTGGATTGGATGTTCTCTTCTACATTCAAACATCCAAGGTACAAGGTTCTATGCCATTGTATATCAAATTGTCTGAGACATCTTTGCAGAATATAATTAAAAACTAAGTATCCCAATTAAGGGCCCAATGCCCTTCTGGGTTTCAAATCATACCTAGATTTCTGTTTTCATACTTATAGTTCACCTCGATATTCTTGTAAATATCGCAGGTTCCCAATACCATTATTTATCGCACAGAATGATTGCTAACCCAAATCGAACCTGTTATTAACCCTAAACATACACTGTTCCCTCAATCTCATTTTACAGAAGAGCAGGGAGAGAGTCGTTCTTACAATACAGGAAAGTAGGGGACATTCCACCTGCTGAGAACCTCAAAGGTCCATTCAAAATGATACCTGGAGAAGATGTAGGCAGCTATGAAAGACCTGAGAGAGCAAAAGTCATCTTCCATGGCAAACAACCTGGTCAGGATGAAGGGATGTGTCTGAATCAGCCTCTCTCTTTTTATTGTAGAGAAGATGGACCAAACCAGGCCTCTGTCGAGAGCTGCTGCTGGGTGCCTATGGTTGACATACCATTCTACCTTGTGAAAGTGTCACAGGAAGTAGGGGCAGCCTCCATCTCATGGGACACTTGGAAGCAACTGTTAGGACAAAGTGGTCGCCAAGGCAGTGACCTCATTCAGTTCCAAAGAAAGTGACATACCTCATTTCCTTGGTGATGGAACTCTCTGAACTTTTGTATCCAAGAATCCAGGCACCCCGAGGCAGCCCCAGTTCCAGTGGGCTCACTTGTTTGGATTTACCAAGGACAGAGTCAGTCTTTCTTGGTACCTACTGATGTGAGGATGGCCAAATGCCAGGAGAGCTCTGAAGAGGGACCTTTCCAGAAGAAGCAGGTAGTGGCTCACCCCTTTTTCTTGACAACTTCACAGAGTTGGCCAAGGAAACCAGATATGAGAGAGGTCAGGCCATGTCCTGAGAATAGGTAGGAAAGTTGGTTTGTTTGGTTTGGAGTGGATTGTTTTTAGTAAGTCATTTGACCAGGCGAGTGTTTCTATGTCTGTGTATCCCACTGTGTCCGTTGTTGTAGACATTAGAAAAGAGAATGCATTAATGAATGCCTCCAGTCTAGTATAAATCTTCCCATAATTCATCCTGCCCAATTTATGAATGGACTGCAGCTTGTCTTATCGAGAGGCAATACCTTCTATCTTCCTAAGTTCCTGTTTTCTTCCTGAATTCTGGCCACTCTCCAGAATAGGCTCATGGTTTTGTGTCCAAGATATGTACCACTCCAAGCTCTGTGACATCGCCATGTACTGGATAGCTGAAGAGAATGGCCAGCCTTTCAGAGAACTCAGATATCAGTGTGAACAGGAACGTCTCAGTGGAAAAACCCTGCTTTGGGCCTTTTGCTTACCTATTGTTCTGTTGCACTGAATGTCAGGAAAGACTTTGTCTCAGGCCACCCTTTTGTGAAGCCTGAAGAAAACAATTTTCAAATGGAAATGAATGGGCATCACCTGTGGCTCTTTGTTTAATTGCTTTGGAAAGGGATGTGGCTGAATTAGCCTCTTGGCCTTGTGTGTGGCTGTGACTTACATTCTCAGCACCTGATGGATCTAAAGAATAATCCCATGTGTGCATCAAAAACCATAATGGCAAAAAGATCAGTCATTGTGGATGAAGTCTCTTGCCTTCCTCTGTTAGGTTCCTGACCTCCGTCAAGTGAGAAAATGGATTCTTTGGGTCAAATGAGTTCCTCAAAGCCCTGCAGAGGTGCTTGGGGTTTCGCATGACTCCAAATCACAAAGAATCTATACCTGAAAATCAGTAGGCCTCACATTGGAGAAACAGAGCATTATTAATGACAGCCTTATTTGATCACTCCTGGTTCACAGGAAGGGTGTCCAGGCCACCCTGACTTTAGGCAAATGAGGGCCAAGTGAGCTTATTTTGGACACTTTCTTGGGCTTCGCCCCTCATGAAAATCTTCAGCCAGACATTACGATGAATGACAATATGTAAGAAGATGAGGGCCATGTGGGAGTGTTTTCGTTTTAATTTTGGTCATTTGTGTGGCGGTTGGAAGAAATGACTGGGTCCACCTGGGCTTGAACTCTGGTGTGATTCCCCTTAGAGACTGAGTTGTGGAACTGACCTTAGAGAAGTATTGCATTGAATTTTGTTGGGATTTTAGGAGGCCACGCATAAGAGTCACCCTTGGAACTGAGATCTAGGCCCAGGGTTGCTTTCCACAGATTTTTCAGTTCCTGAAAGAAGTGACCTCACCTCACTTTCTTGGTGATGGAACTCTCTGATCTTGGGATCCAGGAATTCAGGCACAAAAGCCAGGGCCAGTTCCAGTCCGAGTGGTCTCATTTGTTTGGATTTACCAAGGACAGAGTCAGTCTCTCTTGGTACCTACTAATGTGAGGATGGCCAAACGGCAGGAAATCTCTGAAGAGGGACCTTTCCTGAGAAAGCAGGTAGTGGCTCACAGCTGGCTCCTGACAATTTCATAGAGTTGGCCATGGAGTCCAAATCTGAGACAGGAGTGGCCATTTCGGGGGAACATAGTATGGCCCAAAAGTCAGAGGACACTCCAGATAGTCAAAGACCTACTTGGCGGAAGGAGGTGCCTTTGTAGGTTTGGTTGTAGGTTTGTGGTTTTGTCTCATGTTCTGAGAATAGGCAAGGAAGGCAGTTTGTTTGGTTTGGAGTGAACTGTTTCTAGTAAGTCGTTTGGCAAGGCGAGTGTTTCTATGTCTGTGTATCCCACTGTTATCCATAGTTGTAGACATTAGAAAAGATATTGGATCAATGGATGTGTCCTGTTTAGTAGAAAGCTTCCCAGAATTCATCCTGCACAATTTATGAATGGACTGCGGCTTGCCTTATCAATTGGCTACACCTGCTATCTTCCTAAGTTCCACTTTTCTTTCTGAATTCTGGCCACTCTCCAGAATAGGCTCATGGTTTTTGTGCAAGATATATACCACCTCCAAGCTCTGTGACATGGCCATGTACTGGATAGCTGAAGGGAATGGCGAGAATCGCAGAAAACTCAGAAATCACTGTGACCATTAAAGTCTCAGTGGAGAAACCCTGCTTTGGGCCTTTTGGTTACCTATTGTTCTGTTGCCCTGAATGTCAGGAAGGTCTTTGCCTTTGGCCACCCCTTTGTGAAGCCTGAAGAAAACAGTTTTCAAATGGAAATGAATGGATCACCTGTGGCTCTTTGCTTAATTGCTTTGAAAAAGATGTGTCTCATTCAGACCATTGGCCCTGTGTGAGGCTGTTGCTTAGTTTCTCATCACCTGATGGATCTAAAGAAAGATTCCATGTGTACATCAAAAACCAAAGTGGCAAAAAGAGCAGTCATTGTGGATGAAGTCTCTCGTCTTCCTCTGTAAGGTTTGTGACCTCCATCAAGTGAGAATAGGGATCCTTTGTGTCAAATGAGTTCCTCAACGCCCTGCAGATTCTATCCCATAGGTGCTTGGGTTTTATCATGACTCCAGTTCACATAAAGAATCTAAAACCCACAGTCAGTAGTCCTCAAATTGGAGAAGCGGAGCAGTATTAATGGCAGGCCTATTTGATCACATCTGGTTCACAGGAAGGGTGTACAGGCCACCCTGAGTTTAGTCAAATTAAGGGGCAAGGGAGCTTATTTTTGACACTGGCTTGGGCGGAGCCCCTTATGGAAACCTCCAGCCAGAAGTTATGATGAGTGTCTATATGGAAGAAGATGTGGGTCATGTGGGAGTGTTTTGGTTTTAATTGTGGTCATTTGGGTGGCGGTTGGAAGTGACGACTGGGTCCACCTGGGCTGGAACTCTGGTGTGATTCCCCTTAGATACTGAGTTGTGGTACTGACCTCAGAGAAGTATTGCCATGAATTGTGTTGGGATTTTAGGAGGCCACGCATGAGATTTGCCCTTGGAAACTGAGATCTAGGCCCAGGTTGGCTTTGCACAGAGCACTGGGAATCTCAGCCAGGGTATCACATAATTTTATTCTGAAAGGCTTGCAGCCATAGTTGAGAGTCAAAACACACATGGACCTCACATTGTAGACCTCAATGCGCCTAGCTTCATGTGATCATTGGCCACTCTTTGGGAAGCCTTGCTTATGAGAGTTCTCCAGAGCTTTCATTGAAATGAGCATCCTCACCATTTAATGGTTCCTGAATGAAGTGAAACCCACAGTGCCTTCAACTTCATCCTTGAAAAATGGCTAGATAAATACGGTGAAATTTTTTTAAATTTCCATGACCAGGTGGCACTGGAGAAACTTTGGATATCCTGTTGCTGACTATGAGTATACTAGACAGTGCCTGATGGACTGGGTTTCAAGAAAATGGTGTAGAGCAGAGATGCCAGTAATTTGGAGCCTGCTGAGTAGTGGGCATAGAGCTGCAGTCGGCAGGTGTGTGATAAATCATCTGTGGTGGGGCCATGTGGATCTTCCTTTGGCTTCCAAATTGCTTGTGACTGACATGGTGCAGCAAGCAGACCCTTATATGTAAAGGCGTATTTGTATTTGGAGAGGTTTCAGGGAAATGTTCAGAATCACGTTGCTATGGTCAAGAGGCAAGCTATTTGGAATAGAACCTTGGTGGGTGCATTCTCCTGCGGACCCTGACCCACCACACTTGAGAAACTCCCTCCAACACTTTTCCCCAGTTGGACTCCTTGTATTTTGTGAAGAAAATACCAAACTACCAGTGCAGCAGCAATAAACACCACAAAATGTGGAGGATGACCAAATGGCTTCACAGTCCACACGGGGAGACACTTAGCCCCCAGTGACCACAGTTTACCTACAAAGATTGAATTCAGCACTGCTGACTCATGTTCATTGGAACATAAGAAACCATGTCCTCCAGGTCACATAGATGCAGACCCAGCTTTGATGTTCTCATTACAAAGGAATCTAAACCTCCTGACAACAACATATATTTCAAGTGCCCAAACTCAGAGGCAGTTTCTGAAGAAGTCTTTAGGCCAGCAGAGTTCCATATTTGTGGAGTGTTTACCCTGTCCCTTACTTTAGTAAACTACTCTACCACCTCCAAGGTTGTGAACTTTTGAGCATATTAAATTCCAGCTATGTATTCCCAGATTTTCGAACTCTTCTCCTCTAATGATGAATTACTTGGGCGAGGGTAATGTCAAGGCATTGTTCTGGATGACAGTGAAATATTTCTCCATGTGTTTTTTTTAATTATTTTATTTCAGATTATTATTTTATTTTTTTAATTGGGTGTTCAAAACATTACAAAGCTCTTGACATATTATATTTCATACATTAGATTCAAGTGGGTTATGAACTCCCATTTTTATCCCAAGTACGGATTGCAGAATCATATCTGTTACACATCCGCATTTTTATAATGCCCTATTAGTAACTGCTGTATTCTGCTACATTTTCTATCCTCTACTATCCCTGCTCCCCTCCCATCTTCCCTCTCTACCCCATCTACTGTAATACATTTATATCTTTGTTTATTTTCCCATTCCCCTCACAACCTCTTATATGTAATTTTGTGTAACAATGAGGGTCTCCCTCCATTACCATGCAATTTCCTTTATCTCTCTCTTTCCGCCCCCCACCTCATGTCTCTGTTTAATGTTGATCTTTTCTTCCTGCTCTTCCTCCCTGCTCTGTTGTTAGTTGCTCTCATTATATCAAAGAAGACATTTTTATTTGTTTTTTAGGGTTTGGCTAGCTTCACTAAGCATAATCTGCTCTAGTGCCATCCATTTCCCTGCAAATTCAATGATTTTGTCATTTTTTAATGATGCATAATACTCAATGGTGTATAAATACCACATTTTTTTTATCCATTCATCTACTGAAGGGCATCTGGGTTGGTTCCACAGTCTAGCAATTTTGAATTGTGCTGCTATGAACATCGATGTGGCAGTATCCCTGTAATATGCTCTTTTAAGGTCTTCAGGGAATAGTCTGAGAAGGGCAATAGCTGGGTCAAATGGTGGTTCCATTCCCAGCTTTCCCAGGAATCTCCATACTGCTTTTCAAATTTGCCACAACAGTTTGCAGTCCCACCAGCAATGTATAAGAGTACCCTATTCTCCACATCCTCGCCAGCACGTGTTGTTGTTTGACCTCATAATGGCTGCCAATCTTACTAGAGTAGGATGGTATCTTAGGGTGGTTTTAATTTGCATTTCTCTGACTGCTAGAGATGGTGAGCATTTTTTCATGTACTTACTGATTGATTGTATGTCCTCCTCTGAGAAGTGTTGGTTCAGGTCCATGGCCCATTTTTTGATTGGGTTATTTATCATCTTATTGTCTAATTTTTTGAGTTCTTGGTATACTCTGGATATTAGGGCTCTATCTGAAGTGTGAGGAGTAAAAATTTGTTCCCATGATTTAGGCTCCCTATTTACCTCTCTCATTTTTTTATCCTGTTGAGAAAAAAAAAACTTTTCAGTTTAAGTAAGTCCCATTTGATGATTGTTGTTATTAACTCTTCTGCTATGGGTGTCCTGTTAAGGAATTTGGAGCCCGACCCCACATTATGTAGATCAGAGCCAACTTTTTCTTCTATCAGATGCAGAGTCTCTTATTTGATATCTAGCTCCTTGATCCACTTTGAGTTAACTTTTGTGCATGGCAAGAGGAGGGGATTCGGTTTCATTTTGTTGCATATGGATTTCCATTTTATACAAAACCATTTGTTGAAGATGCTATATTTCCTCTATTGCATGCTTTTAGCTCCTTTATCAAATATAGCATAGTTGTAGCTTTGTGAATTAGTCTTTGTGTCCTCTATTCTGTACCCATTGGTCAACCCGCCTGTTTTGGTACCAGTGCCATGCTGTTTTTGTTACTATTGCTCTGTAGTATAGTTTTAAGTCTGGTATCGCTATATCGCCTGATTCACACTTCCTGCTAGAATTGCTTTTGCTATTCTGGGTCTTATATTTTTCCATATGAATTCCATGATTGCTTTATCTATTTCTACAAGAAATGCCTTTGGGATTTTGATTGGCATTGCATTAAACCTATAGAAAACTTTTGGTAATTTCGCCATTTTGATGATGTTAGTTCTGCCTATCCAGGAACAGGGTATATTTTTCCATCTTCTAAGATCTTCTTCTACTTCCCTTTTTAGGGTTCTGTAGTTTTCATTGTATAAGTCTTTCACCTTTTTTGTTAGGTTGATTTTCAAGTATTTAATTTTTTTGACGATATTGTGAATGGAGTGTTTTTCCTCATTTCTGTTTCAGAAGTTTTGTCGCTGATATACAGAAATGCCTTTGATTTATGCATTTTGATTGTATATCCTGACACTTTGCTGAATTCATTTATTAGTTCTAGTAGTTTTTTTTGTAGACCCCTTTGGGTTTTCTATGTATAGAATCATGTCACCAGAAAATAGTGATAATTTACGTTCTTATTTTCCTATTTTTATGCCTTTGATTTCTTTCGTCTGTCTAATTACTCTGGCCAGTATTTCGAGAGCTATATTGAATAGAACTGGTGACAGAGGGCATCCCTGTCTTGTTCCAGATTTTAGAGGGAATGCCTTCAATTTTTCTCCATTCATAATGATGCTAGCCTGAGACTTAGCATAGATAGCTTTTACAATGTCGAGGTTAGTTCCTGTTATCCCTATTTTTCTAATGTTTTGAACATAAAGAGATGCTGTACTTGGTCAAATGCTTTCTGCGTCTATCGAGATGATCATATGGTTCTTATCTTTAAGTCTATTGATGTGATGAATAACATTTATTGATTTTCGTATATTGAACCATCGTTGCATCCCAGGGATGAATCTTACTTGATCCTGGTGAAAAATTTTTTTGATGTGCCTTTGTATTCGATTAGGCAGATATTTATTGAGGATTTTTGCATCTAGGTTAATCAGATATATTGGTCTGTAGTTCTCTTTCTTTGAGTTGTCTTTTTCTGGTTTTGGAATTAGGGTGATGTTGGCCTCATAAAATAAATTTGGCAGAGCTCCCTCTTTTTCTATTTCCTGAAATAACTTGAAATGTATTGGTATAAATTCTTCTTCAAAGGTTTTGTAAAACTTCGCTGTATAGCCACCCGTTCCTGGGCTTTTCTTGGTTGGTAGTCTTTTGATTGCTTCTTCTATTTCATCCATTGATATTGGTCGGTTTAAATTGTGTGTATCCTCCTGACTCAGTTTGGGCAAATCATATGACTTAAGAAATTTATCGATGTATTCACTATTTTCTATTTTATTGGAATAATGATTTTCAAAATAATTTCTAATTATTTGATGTGTCTTTGTATTCGATTCGCCAGAATTTTATTGAGGATTTTTGCATGTAGGTTCATCAGATATATTGGTCTGTAGTTTTCTTTCTTTGAGGTGTCTTTTTCTGATTTCGGAATCAGCGTGATGTTGGCCTCATAGAATGAATTTGGCAGAGCTCCCTCTTTTTCTCTATCCTGAAATAACTTGAAAAGTATTGGTATTAAATCTTCTTTAAATGTTTTGTAAAACTCCGCTGTATAGCCATCCGTTCCTGGGCTTTTCTTGGTTGGTAGTCTTTTGATTGCTTCTTCTGTTTCATCCATTGACATTGGTCTGTTTAAATTGTGTGTATCCTCCTGACTCAGTCTGGGCAAATCATATGACTTAAGAAATTTGTTGATGTCTTCACTATATTCTATTTTATTGGAATATAGGTTTTCCAAATAATTTCTAATTGTCTTCTGTATTTCGGAAGCATCTGTTGTAATATAGCCTTTTTCATCCCATATGTTAGTAATTTGAGTTCTCTCTCTTCTTCTCTTCATTAGCATGGCTAAGGGTCTGTCGAACATATATATTTTTTCGAAGAACCACCTTTTAGTTTTGTTAATTTTTTCAATAGTTTCTTTTGTTTCAATTTCGTTGATTTCTGCTCTGATTTTAATTATTTCTTGCCTTCTGCTACATTTTCTGTTGTTTTGCTCTTCCTTTTCTAGGGCTTTGAGTTAAAGTGTGAGCTCATTTATTTGTTCGGTTTTACTTTTTTTCAGGAATGACCTCCAGGCAATGAATTTCCCTCTTAAAACTGCTTTCATTGTGTCCCATAGATTCCGATATGTTGTGTCTGTATTTTCATGTATCTCTAAGAATTTTTTGATTTCCTCCTTTATATCTTCTGTAACCCACTGATCATTCAGTAACATATTGTTCATTTTCCATGTGATGTAGGATTTTTCCTTCCTTCTTTTATCATTGATTTCCAGTTTCATTCCATTATGATCAGATAAAATGCATGGTATTATCTCCACACCTTTATATTTACTGAGGGTTGCCCTATGGCATCATATATTGTCTATTTTTGAGAAGGATCCATGTGCTGCTGAGAAAAAAAGTATATCCACTTGATGATGGTTGATATATTCTATATATGTTAGTTACATGTAGGTTATTGATTGTGATATTGAGTTCTATACTTTCTTTATTCAACTTTTGTTTGGAGGATCTGTCCAATGATGATAGATGTGTGTTGAAGTCACCCATAATTATTGTGTTCTGGTCTATTTCATTCTGGAGCTTGAGGAGAATTTGTTTCATGAACAACGTAGCACCATTATTTAGTGCATAAATATTGATAATTGTTATGTCTTGTTAGTGAATGGTTCCTTTTAACAGTATATAATGTCCTTACTTATCCCTTTTGATTAACTTAGTCTTGAAGTCGATTTTATTCGATATGAGGATGTCCACCCCTGCTTGTTTATGAGGATAAGTGTGCATGGTGTATTTTCTCCCAACCTTTCACCTTCAGCCTGTGTGTCTTTGCATTTCAGATGTGTCTCCTGGAGGCAACATATTGTTGGATTTGTTTATTTAATCCAAGTTACCAGCCTATGTCGCTTTATTGGAGACTTTAAGCCATTTACATTCAGAGTTACTATTGATGTATGGTTTGTATGCCAGCCATGTTTGATTATTTATATTTTTTTTAATTTAGTTTGTTTCTCCATGACAAGCTTTCACCCTGCCTCTGTCATTACCAAGGTACTTCCCACTGATGGTTTTGGTTGTTGTTTTTCATTTCTTTCTTGTGTAGTGTTTAGCTCAAGATGCTTTGCAATGCTTGTTTTCTGGCTTCAAATTCTTTTAGCTTTTGTTTATCATGAAAGATTCTTATTTCGTTGTTGGACCTGATGGTTAATTATGCTGGATACATAATTCTTGGTTGGCATCCATTGTCTTTCAGTGTTTGATATACATTTTTCCAGGATCTTCTCGCTTTCAGCGTCTGTGATGAAATATCCATTGTTAACCTTATTTGTTTACCACTGAATGTATTCTGCCTCCATTCTCTTGTAGATTTATTATTTTCTCTTTGTTCTGTATATTGGATATCTTCATAACAATGTGTCTTGGCATTGGTCTACTGTGATTTTGTGTGCTCTTGTCCTGTATGCATCTACAATTTTTATATCCATTTCCTTTTTTATTTCTGGAAAGTTTTCTGTAATTATTTCATTCAGCAGTTTTCTCATTCCCTTGGTTTGAGTCTCTGTACCTTCCTCTATCCTGATGACTCGTAAGTGTGTTTTTTTTTATGTTATCCCAAATCTCTTGGATGTTTTTCTTGTGATTTTTTTGCCAGCCTTTCTGAGTTGGCTGGACTCGTTTCAAGATGATATATTTTGTCTTCATTATCTGACCTTTTGGATTTTACTTGCTCCACTCTGTTAGTGATACTCTCAATGGAGTTCTTAATTTGGTTTATCATTTCCTTCATTTCTAGAATTATTGTTTGATTTTTTTATAGTCTCTATCCTCTGATAAAGATGCTTAACTTTTTCTTTTATCTGTTTATGTAATTCATTTTCAATGTTTTCTTTTACTGTTTGGATTTTCTGTCTCGTATCCTGTTTAAGTTTCCATTCCATCTGGTCTAAGGTATTCCTTGAGTTCTTTATATGACCATTTTTCTGATGACTCTAGGTCCTCCTGAATATTTAGGGTGTCCTTCGTGGTTTGTACTCCTTTTCTTCCTTGCTTGTTTATGCTGCTCATGTTACTTCTTGTTCTGTTTGACTGCTTAGTTACTGTTTACTCTTATAAATTTATTTGATGCTTGGGAGGAAAGATTTTAGAAGGGAAGGGAAAAAGTCACTAAAGAGAATGAGAGTAGGCAGGTAGAATGCAAGGAATGGGAAATAAGAAAATTGAAAAGAAATGAAAAGACAATAGAAAAAATAGAAAATAAAGAAAGAAAATGATTTTTTTAAAAAAATGATTATGATAATATAAAATTAAAATTAAAATTTTAAAAAATAATAATAACAAAAGAAAAAATTAAAAAAAATTAAAAACATTTTAAAAAAGTTAAAGAACAGCAACAAAAAAATGAAAATAAAAGAAAACAAAAAAAAAACAAAAACAAAAAAACAAACTAATATAATAATAATAATAATAATAAATGCAGTCATAGATTGCAATAAACTTTTTTTCCATTAGGCAGAGCTGTGCCCACTGGGCCAAGCTTCTCCTTTCAATAGGTGGGAACCAATCACTGTGCAGCAGCTATTCCTCCCACACTGGGTGGGTGTCCAATCCTGAGTGCCTAGGGCCTTCTTTTGTGTTTCCTCAAGCCAGGCCCCACTCACCTGTGACACTCACCACAATACTGGCTACATGCCAGGTCTGCTGCTCCTAGGAGCCCTGTTTTCATGAACGCCTGGGCACAATCTCCCTGTTTGTCTCCCTCAGACCCTAAGTTTGTAGAGCTTAGGCCTGAGAACCCCCAGCGAATTTGCTTGCACTCCGGAAGCCATGCCCCCGGAAGCTGGAGCAAGAGACTTCAGTTTTCAGCACTGGTGGGAGCGGTGGCCTGGAGGTCTGCACCACGAGTCCCGTGCCACTCCTAATTCCCTCGGTCTGGATATCGCGCTCAAGGGAGAGCTGGGAGGGGCTCTTAAGATTTCCCCAAAAGTTCGCAAATTTATAGGAATTTGCTTCACTTTCAATCACTTCCTGCTTCAGGACACATGTATTCTTCCATGTTTCTTGACAGGTCTTTTCATGAGACTTCTTTCAAGACACATGACTTTCAATTTCCATAATCACTTTTGAAGCAAAACTCACATAAACTTTATGATAAATTATAACTCTGATATTACCATTAGATGTATAACTGGTTGGAATTAATGATTGCATACCAATATAGGATTTCTTATATATTTTCAGACAAAAATTCAATCCATTATTTAAAGTGAAAAGAGTTATATTATTTATTCACAGTATGGTCTATTCATGCATTATCTCTATATTCATAGACGCAGTGTACACTTCTTTATACCCCCAATACTAATTTATACGTGTTCAAAATATTGCTCCCTGAAATGGTGGAAGAAATACTCATGTCACCTGATCTACTTATACATTTAATCACAGAAATATTCGGAACACAAAATGCAAAGGTCACACTTATGTTTGTACCAAAGCCTAAAAGGAAAGTAAACATGGATTACTAAAAACATCCATGTCCATGTTGCCTAATGCTGTCAAATGTCAATCCTATTGGTGACTACATATTAGTTTCTTCTTAAGATTATATATTCAAACTCAACCCTACTGAAAATGTCTAATCCTATCCCTCACTTTATACATTGCCTGATTTCATTATGGCTCTATTTCTATCTGTTTCCTACATATTTTCCCCAGTTCATCATTGTGACTGACTCTTCACATGTGCTGACATTTACATTCACACTCTAATCGATAACCTATTGCTAATAAACTTTTGTTCCTAATCCTATACTCATTCTTTTTATAAACCTACCGAATATCTTCCTAATCCGACCGACTATCCTTTTTTGACTGGTTGTTCTCTTCTACATTCAATCAAGCAAGGTACAAGGTCTTATGCCATTGTATACTGATCTATCTGAGACCTCTGTGCAGAATGCAATTCAATGCTAAGTATCACAATCAAGGGTCCAATGCCCTTCTGGGCTTCAAATGTTACCTAGATTTCTGGTTTCACACTTATATTTCACATATATATTCTGGTAAATATCGCAGTTTCAAATACCATTATTCATTCTGCAGGATGATTCCTAAACTAAATCCAACATGTTATTGACCCTAAACATACACTGTTCCCTCAATCTAACTTTACAGAAGAGCAGGGACAGAGTTGGTCTTACAATACAGGAATGTAGGGGATCTTCCACCTGCTGAGAACCTCAAAGGTCCATGCAGACATGATCCCTGGAAAAGAGGTAGGCAGCTATGAAGGACCTGAGAGAGCAAAAGTCATCTTCCATGGCAAACAACCTTGTCAGGATGAAGGGGTGTGTCTGAATCAGCCACTTTCTTCTTAATGTAGAGAAGATGGACCAAACAAGGTCTGTGTGGAGAGCTGTTCCCGTGTGCCTATGGTTGATATGCCATTCTAACTTGTGACAGTGTCACAGGAAGTAGGGGCAGCCTCCATCTCATGGGACCCTTGGAAGCAACTATTAGGACAAAGTGTTTGCCAAGGCATTGACCTATTCAGTTCCTGAAGGAAGTGACCTACCTTACTTCTTTGGTGATGGAACTCTCTGAACTTGGGATCCAGGAAGCCAGGCATCCAGAGCCAGTCCCAGTCCCAGTCCCAGTGGGCTCACTTGTTTAGTTTTACTAATGACAGATTCTGTCTTTTTTGGTACCTACTGATGTGAGGATGGCCAAATGCCAGGAGAGCTCTGAAGACGGGCCTTTCCTTAGTAACTAGGTAGTGGCTCACCGCTGGCTCCTAACAACTTCACAGAGTTGGCCAAGGAGACCAGATCTGACACAGTACAGGCCATTTCGGGGGAACATAGTAGGGCCCGCCAGTCAGAGGACACTCTGGATATTCACAGACTTACTTGGAGAAGGAGGTGCCTTTGTGTTTGTGGGTGTGAGTTTGTGGTTTTGTCTCATTTTCTTAGAATAGGTAGAAAAGCTGGTATGTCTGGTTTGCAGTGGACTGTTTCTAGATAGTCGTTTGACAAGGCAAGTGTTTCTATGTCTGTGTATAACACTGTGTCCGTGGTTGTAGACATTAGAAAAGAGAATGCATCAATGAATGTGTCCTGTCTAGTAGAAAGCTTCCCAGCATTCATCCTGCCCAATTTATGACTGCACTGCAGGTTGCCTTATCGATGGGCAACACCTAATATCTTCCTAAGTTTCAGATTTCTTCCTGAATTCTGACCAATCTGCAGAATAGTCTCATGGTTTTGTGTCCAAGATAGGTACCACCCCAAGCTCTGTCACATGGCCATGTACTGAATAGCTGAAGGTAATGGCGAGCATCTTAGAAAACTCAGATATCAGTGTGACCAGGTAAGTCTCAGTGGAGAAACCATGTTTTGTGCCTTTTGCTTACCTATTTTTCTGTTTCACTGAATGACAGGAAGGTCTTTGCCTCAGACCACCCCTTTGTGAAGCATGAAAAAAACAGTTTTCATATGGAAATGATTGGGCATCACCTGTGGCTCTTTGCTTAATTGCTTTGAAAGGGATGTGTCTGAATCAGCCTCTTGGCCCTGTGTGAGGCTGTGGCTTAGATTCTCAGCACCTGATGGATATAAAGAAAGATCCCATGTGTGCATCCAAAACCAAAATGGCAAAATTCAGTCATTGTGGATGATGTCTCTCTCCTTCCTCTATTAGGTTGCAGACAATCATCAAGTGAGTATAGGGATCCTTTGGGTCAAATGAGTTTTTCAACGCCATGCAGAGGTGCGTCAGTTTTCTCATGATTCCACTTCACATAAAGAATCTAAACCCAACAGTCAGTAGGCCTCAAATTGGAGAAGCAGAGCAGTTGTAATGGCAGGCCTATTTGATCACTCCTGGTTCACAGGTATGGTGTCCAGGCCACCCTGACTTTAGGCAAATGAGGGCCAAGGGAGCTTATTTTGGACACTCTCTTGTGCTGTACCCCTCATGGAAATCTCCAGCCAGAGGTTATAATGAGGGTCTATGTGGAAGAAGATGAGGGCCATGTGGGAATGTTTTGGTTTTAATTTTGGTCATTTGTGTGGCAGTTGGAAGGGATGACTGGGTCCACCTCGGCTTGTACTCTGGTGTAATACTCCTTAGAGACTGAGTTGTAGAACTGACCTCAGAGAAGTATTGCCATGGATTGTGTGGGGATGTTAGGAGGCCACGCATGAGAGTCGCCCTTTGAAACTGAGATCTAGGCCAAGGGTGGCTTTCCACAGAACACTGAGAATCTCAGCCAGGATATCACATGATTTTATTCTGAAAAACTTGGCAGCCATAGTTGAGAGTCAAAACACACATGGACCTCACATTGTAGACCTCAATGTTCCTGGCTTCATGTGACCTTTTGGCCACTATTTGGGATGCCTTGCCTGTGATTGTTCTCCAGAGCTTTTATTGAAATGAGCTTCCTTAACATTTAATGGTTCCTGAATGAATTGAAACCCACAGTGACTACAACTTCTTCCTTGAATAATGGCTAGATAAATACCATGAAATTTTTGAAATTTCCATGACGAGGTGCCACTGGAAAACCTTTGGATGTCCTGATGCTGATCATAGTATACCAGACAGTGCCTTGATTGACAGGGTTTCATGAAAATGGTGAAGAACAGAGATGCCAGTTAGTTGTCGCCTGATGATTAGTGGGCCTAGAGCAGTGGTGGACAGATGTGTGACAAAACATCTGTGGTGGGGCCACGTGGATCTGCCATTGGCTTCCAAATGGCTTGTGACTGATATGGTTACAGCCAACAGACCCAATAGGTAAAGGCATCTTGTTATATGGAGAGGTTTCAGGGAAATGTTCAGAATCAGGTTGCTATGATCAAGGGGGCAAGCTATGTGGGATAGAAGCCTGGTTATTGCATTCTCCTGCAAACCCTCACCCACCACACGTGACTAAACTCCCTCCAGCAATGTGTCCCAATTGAACTCCTTTATTTCGTGAAGCAAATACCAAACTCCCAATGCAGCAGCAAGAAACACCACTAAAAGTGGAGGATGAACAAATGTCTTCCCAGTTAACACAGGGAGAAACTTAGCCCCAGTGTCCACAGTTTAGCTACAAAAAAAGAATTCAGCACTACTGCCACATGTTCAATGAAAAATAAGAAACCATGTCTTACAGGTCACATATATGCAGAACCATCTTTGATGGTCTCTCTACAAAAGAACTAAATCTCCTGAAAACAACATATATTTCAAGTGACCAACCTCAGAGGCAGTTTCTCAAGAATTCTTTCGGCCAGCAGAGCTCCATGTTTGAGGAGTGTTTACCTTTTGCCTTACTTTTTTGAACTCTGCTACCACCTCCAAGGTTGTGAACTCCTGAGCATATTCCATTCCAGATATGTATTCACATATTTTCTAACTCTTCTCCTCTAACTGTGTCTTACTTTGGTAAAAGATAATGTCAAGGCATTGTTCTGGATGAGAGTGGGAAGATTTTGGGTAGCACATATTTGCATAGGCATTGGATACATTTTTCAATTTCCCTTCAAAACACTGAATCTCTGACCCTAACCAATTCCCAACTAGACTCTGACTACTAATCCTAATAGGATGGAGAAAAATAACAAAAAACAGAAAAGAAGTTCAAGCAGTTCAGTGGAGGCAAGGTGTATACTAGGACTTGCCTTTTGCATAATATAGGGTAGGAGTTATAAATCTTGCAAATTTTTTTTGAAATAGTTCTCCATGAGTTTTTAAAGTTAACAAATATGTGAATTCCTTTCTCCCTTTCTCTGTAGCCTATTAAGCACATGTATTTTTATAAGCACATATAGATTTCTACCTGGTACCACACGTATATTCTTGTGAGGTGTTTGACTTGGCAGATACAAATTGTGAGAAGAGATCACTCCTCGTAAATGCTGTTGGAACTGAAATTTCAAACTATGGGTGAACTTTCTAGTTGAACAACATTATACATAAATCCATGTTCAGTATAATGAATATTTTTGGATCTGTGTATGATATATATTTCATGATGAATTTTGATTGGCATATATATTGCTAGTTTTTAATGTCTCTCTCTCTCTCTGTATATATATATATATATATATATATATATATATATATATATATACTCTCCAGATTTTTCAAAATATGTAATATATGTGACTTATTATACACTCCCTAAATTCATTCATATTCATTTATGTGGATTTATAATCAACTTTTCAAAAGATTATTTTCTAAAATATTCATCCACCTGAAATTCATATTTGTTTCCTATTACTGACAACTAACTTCAGTGAATGGTGTATACAAATCCTAATATTTCTACAGTAACTGACCCAGTTTAACATCAACGCAAGCAGATTCCTATGGGACATGAAATATATTTTGACATTCATATTTATTCAACAATGGGACATTATTATTTCTTCAGTTTATGCACATCATAGTATATATATTTCATCCAAAATTTCAAAAATATATAGGAATTTGTTTCACTTTCAATCACTTCCTGCTTCTGAACACATGTATTCCTCCATGTTGCTTTACTGGTCTTTTCATGAGACTTCTTTCCAAACACATTATTTTCGAATTCCAAAATCAATTTTGAAGCGAAACTCACACACTCTTCATGAAAATCCTAATACTAATATTATCATTGATGTATAACTGGTTGTAATGAATGTCTGTATATCAATATTTGATTTCCTGTATATTTTCAGATATCAATTCAATTCATTATTTATAGTGGAATGAGTATATGTTTTATTCAGAGTATGTTCTATTCATGCATTATCTGTATATTCATAGAAACAGGGTACACCTCTTTGTACCCCTAATACTAATTTATACGTCTTCAAAATATTGCTCCCAGAAATGGTGGAAGATATACTCATGTCACCTGATCTACATATATATTTTATCACAGTAATATTATGGACACAAAATGCAAAGGTCACACTTATGATTGTACCAAAGCCTAAATGGAAAGTGAGCATGGATTAGTAATAACATCCATGTCCAGGTTGCCTAATGTTCTCAAATGTCAATCCAATTTGTGACTACATATTTGTTTCTTGCTAAGATTATATATTCAACCTCAACCCTGTTGAAAATGTCTAATCCTATAACTCACATTATACTTTGCCTGATTTCCTTTTGTCTCAATTGATATTTACTTTCATACATATTTTCCCCAGTTCATCATTGTGAATGACTCTTCACATGTGCTGACATTTACATTCACTCTCTACCCAAAACCCTATTGCTAAAAAACTTTTGGTCCAAATCCTATACTCACTCTTCTTTCTAAACCTTCTGACTATCTTCCTAATCCTACCGATTATCCCTTTTTGACTGCATGTTCTGTTCAACATTCAATCATCCAAGGTAAAGGTCCTATGCCATTGTATAGCGATTAATCAGAGACATCTGTGCATAACATAATTCAAAGCTAAGTATCCTACCCAAGGGCCCAATACACTTCTGGGCTTCAAAACTTACATAGATTTTGGTTTTCAAACTTATATTTCACCTTTATATTCTTTTAAATATCGCAGGTTCCCAATAACATTATTCATCCCGCAGAATGATTCCTAACCGAAATCGAACCTGTTATTAACCCTAACCATACGCTGTTCCCTCAATCTAACTTTACAGAGGAGCAGAGACAGAGTTGGTCTTACAATACAGGAATGTAGGGGATCTTCCACCTGCTGAGAACCTCAAAGGTCAATGCAGAAATGATCCTTGGAGAAGTTGTAGGCAGCTATGTAGTACCAAAGAGAGCAAAAGTCTTCTGACATGGTAAAGAACCTGGACAGGATGAAAGGATGTGTCTGAATCAGCCTCTCTCTTCTTAATGTAGAGAAGATGGACCAAAGCATGCCTGTATGGAGAGAAGTTCCCCGGTGCATATGGTTGATATACCATTCTAACTTGTGACAGTGTCACAGAAAGTAGGAACAGCCTCCATCTCATGGGACCCTTGGCAGCAACTGCTAGGACAAAGTGGTTGCCAAGGCAGTGACCTCATTCATTTCATGAAGAAAGTGACTTCACCTAACTTACTTGGTGATGGAACTCTCTGAACTTGGGATCAAGGAAGCCAGGCATCCAGAGCCAGTCCCAATCACAGTCCCAGTGGGATCACATGTTTGATTTTACCAAGGGCAGAGAGTCTTCTTTTGGTACCTACTGATGTGAGAATGGCCAAATGCCAGGACAGCTCTGAAGAGGGTCCTTTCCTAAGAAAGCAGGTAGTTGGTCATCGCTGGTTCCTGACAACTTCACAGATTTGGCCACGGAGACCAGATCTGAGACAGGGCAGGCCAGTTCGGGGTAACAATATGGTCCACAGACAGAGGACACTCCCGATAATCACAGACATATTGGGGGAAGGAAGTGCCTTTGTGGGTGTGGTGTGAGTTTGTGGTTTTGTCTCATGTTCTGAGAATAGGTAGGAAAGGCGGTTTGTTTGGTTTGGAGTGGACTGTTTCTAAAAAAGTCGTTTGAAAAGGTGAGTGTTTCTATATCTGTGTATCTCACTGTGTCCGTGGTTGTAGACATGAGAAAAGAGAATGCATCAATGGATATGTCCTGTCTAGAAGAAAGTTTTCCAGCATTCATCCTACCCAATTTATGACTGGACTGCAGGTTGCCTTATGGATGGGCCACCCCTACTATCGTCCTAAGTTCCTGTTTTCTTCCTAAATTTTGGCCACTACCAAGAATAGGCTCATGGTTTTGTGTCCAAGATATGTAACACCTCCAAGCTCTGTGACATGGCCATGTACTGGATAGCTGAATGGAATGGCGAGCATCTCAGGAAACTCAGATATCAGTGTGACCAGGAAAGTCTCAGTGGAGAAACACTGTTTTGGGCCTTCTGCTTACCTATTTTTCTGTTGCCCTGAATGTCAGGAAGGTCCTTACCTCAGGCCACTCCTTTTTGAAGCCTGAAGTAAACAGTTTTTAAATGCAAATGAATGGGCATCACCTGTGGTGCTTTGCTTAATTGCTTTCAAAAGGGATGTGTCTGAATCAGCAGCTTGGCTCTGGGTCAGGCTATGGATTAGATTCTCAGCACCTGATGGATATAAAGAAAGTTCCCATGTGTGTATTGAAAACAAAAATGGTAAAAAAATCAGTCATTGTGCATGAAGTTTCCTGCCTTCCTCTGTTAGGTTCCTGACCTCCATCAAGTGAGAATAGGATCCTCTGGGTCAAATGAATTCTTTGAACTCCTGCACAAGTGCTTGGGTTCTCCCATGATGCCAAATCACATAAAGAATCTATACCTGACAGTCAGTAGGCCTCAAATTGGAGAAGCAGAGCAGTATTAAAGGCAGGCCTATTTGATCACTCCTGGTTTACAGGAAGGGTGTCAAGGCCACGCTCACTTTAGGCAAATGACGGGCAAGGGTGCATATTTTGGACATTGTCTTGGGCTGCGCTCCTAATGGAAACCTCCAGCAAGAGTTTATGATGAGTGTCTATATGGAAGAAGATGAGGGTCATGTGGGAAAGTTTTGGTTTCAATTGTGGTCATTTGTGTGGTGGTTGGAAGAGATGACTGGGTCCACATGGGCTTGAACCCTGGTGTGATTCTCCTTCGAGACTGAGTTCTGGAACTGACCTCAGAGAAGTATTGCCATTAATTGTGTTGGGATTGTAGGAGGACACGCATGAGAGTCACCCTTGAAACCTGAGATTGGGCCCTGGGTGGCTTTCCACAGAGCACTGAGAATCTCAACCAGGATATCACATGATTTTATTCTGAAAGACTTGGCAGCTATAGTTAAGAGTCAAAACACACATGGTCCTCACATTTTAGACCTCAGTGGGCCTGTCTGCATGTGACATTTTGACCACTCTTTGGGAAGCCTTGCCTGTGAGAGATCTCCAGAGCTTTCATTGAAATGAGCTTCCTCACCATTTCATGGTTCTTTGATGAATGGAAACCCCAAAGTGCCTGCAACTTCATTCTTGAACAATGGATACATAAATACCATGGAATTTTTGAAATTCCTAATGACCAGGTGGCACTGGAGAACCATTGGATGTCCTATTGCTGCTCATGAGTGTACAAGACAGTGCCTTGATTGACTGGATTTCTTGACAATGGTGTAGAACAGAGATGCGAGTAAGTTGGAGCCTGCTGAGTAGTGAGCCTAGAGCAGTGGTGTGCAGTTGTCTGATAATATATTTGTGGTGTGGCCATGTGGGTGTGTCATTGGCTTCCAAATGGCTTGTGACTGATTTGGTGCAGCCAGCAGAAAATTATATGAAAAGGCATCTGGTTATATGGACAGGTTTCAGGGCAATGTTCAAAATCAGGTTGCTATGGTCAAGGGAGCAAGCAATGTGGGATAGAAGCCTGGTTGGTGCATTCTCCTGAAGACCCTGACCCACCACACCTTACAGGACTCCCACCAGCACTGTGACCCATTTGAAATCCTTGTATGTTGTGAAGCAAATACAAAACACCCAGTGCAGCTGCAAGAAACACCACGAAAATTGGAGGATGACCAAATGGCTTCAAAGTCCACACAGGGAGACACTTAGCCCCCAGTGGCCACAGTTTATCTACAAAGAGAGAATTCATCACTGCTTCCTCATGTTCATTAGAAAATAAGAAACCATATCCTCCAGGTCACATAGATGCAGACCCAGCTTTGATGGTCTCCGTACACAGGGAGCTAAAGCTCCTGACAACAACATATACTTCAAGTGCCCAACCTCAGAGGCAGTTTCTCAAGAAGTCTTAATGCCAGCATAGCTCCATGTTTGTGGAGTGTTTACACTGTCCCTTACATTTGGAAACTCCTCTACCACCTCCTGAACATTTTCCATTCCAGGTATGTATTCACAGATTTTCTAACTCTTCTTCCCTATTGTGTCTTACTAGGGGCGAAGATATTGTCAAGGCATTGTTCTGGATGAAAGTGGAAATTTTTTGTAGCACATATTTGCATACACATTGGATTCATTTTCCTATTTTCTATTTGAAATACTTAATAACTGACACTAACCCATACCCTAATAGACTCTTACTACTAATCCTAATATGATGGAGTAAAATAACCCAAACAGAATAGAAATACAAACATTTCAGAGGAGGCATGGTGTATAGTTAGACTTGGCTTTTGCATGATAAAGTGTAGGTGTTATAAATCTAGTTAATTTTTAATTGAAATAGTTCCATGTGTACTTAAAGTTAACAAATATGTGAATTCCTGTCACCCTTTCTCTGTAGCCTATTCAGCACATGTATTTTTATATGCACATATAGAATTCTACCTGGTACCACAGGTACATTCTTGTGAGGTGGCTGACTTGGCAGATAGAAATTGTGAGAATAGATCACTCCGCCTAAACGCTGTTGAAACTGAAATTTCAAACTATGGGTGAGCTTCCTAGTTGAACAACATTATACATAAATCCATGTTCAGTAAAATGAATATTTTTGGATCTGTGGATGATATATATTTCATGGTGAATTTCGATTGGCATATGTATTGCTAATTTTTAATGTCTGTGTGTGTGTGTGTGTGTGTGTGTGTGTGTGTGTGTATATATATATATATATATATATATATATATATATATATACACTCTAAAATTTTTAAAATATAAAATATATGTGTCTTATTATAAACTCCCTAAATTCATTCATATTCATGTATGTGGATTTAGAGTTAACATTTCACAAGATTATTCACGGAAATATTCATCAACCTGAAATACATATTTTTTTCCTAGAAATGAAAACTAACTTCAGTGAATGGTGGATACAAATCCTAATATTTCTACAATAATTGATCCAGTTTCTCATCAATGCAAGTAGATTCCTATGGGACATGATGTGTATTTTGATGTTCATTCTTATTCACCTCTGGTATGTTACAATTTCTTCAGTTTATGCACATTATAGGATATATATTTCATCCATACGTTAGCAAAATTATAGGCATTTGTTTCACTTTCAATCATTTTCTGCTTTAGAACACATGTAATCCTCCATGTTTCTTGACTGGTTTGTTTATGAGACTTCATTCCAAACATATTATTTTCGATTTCCATAATCATATTTGAAGCAAAACTCACACACCCTTCATGATAAACTATAACCCTAATATTACTATTAGATGTATAACTGGTTGGAATGAATGATTGTATATCAATATAAGATTTCTTATATATTTTCAGATATCAAATAAATCCATTATTTAAAGTGGAACCAGTTATATTATTTATTCACACTATTGTCTATTCATGCATTGTCTCTATATTCATAGACAGAGGGTACACCTCTTTGTAAACCCAATACTAATTTATACGTCTTCAAAATTTTGCTCCCAGTAATGGTGGAAGAAATACTCATGTCATCTGATCTACATATACATTTTATCACAGTAATATTCTGGACACAAAAAGAAAAGGTCACACTTATGTTTGCACCAAAGCCTAAATGTAAAGTGAACATGGATTACTAAAACCATCCATGTCAAGTTTGGCTAATGCTCTCAAAAGTCAATCCTATTTGTGACAACATATTTGTTTCTTGCTAAGTTTATATATTCAAACTCAACCCTGTTGAAAATATCTAATCCTATCTCTCACTTTATACTTTTCCTGGTTTCATAATGTCTCTATTTATATCAGCTTTCCTACATACTTTCCACAGTTCATCATTGTGACTGACTCTTCAATTGTGCTGACATTTACATTCACACTCTAATCCAAACCCTATTGCTAAGGAACTTTTTTTCCAAATCCTATACTCACTCTTCTTCTTAAACCTACTGACTATCTTCCTAATCCTACCCATTATCCCTTTTTGACTGGATGTTCTCTTATACATTCAATAATACAAGGTACAGTGTCTAATGCCATTGTATATCGATCTATCTCAGACATCTGTGCAGAACATAATTCAACGCTAAGTATCACAATCAAGGGCCCATCCCCATTCTGCGCTTCAAATCTTATTTAGATTTCTGTTTTCATACATATATTTCACCTATATATACTTATAAATGTCGCAGGTTCCCAGTACCATTATTCATGCAGCAGAATGATTCCTAATTCAAATTGAACATATTATTAACCCTAACCATACACTGTTCCCTCAATCTAACTTTACAGAAGAGCAGGGACAGAGTTGGTCTTACAATATAGGAATATAGGGGATCTTCCACCTCCTGAGAACCTCAAGGTCCATGCAGAAATGATCCCTGGAGAAGATGTAAACAACTATGAAGGACCTGAGAGAGCAAAAGTCAGCATCCATGGCAAACAACCTGGTCAGGATGAAGGGTTGTTTATGAATCAGCCTCTCTCTTCTTATTGTAGAGAAGATGGACCAAACCAGGTTGGTGTGGAGAGCTGTTCCTAGGTGCCTATGGTTGATATACCATTCTACCTTGTGAAAGTTTCACAGAAAGTAGGGGCAGCCTCCATCTCATGGTCGTCTTGGAAGCAACTGTTAGGACAAAGTGGTTACCAAGGCAGTGATCTGATTCAGTTCCTTAAGGAAGTGACCTCACCTCACTTCTTTGTTGATGGAACTCTCTGAACTTGGTATCCAAGAAGCCAGGCACCAAGAGGCAGTCCCAATCCCAGTGGTCTCACTTGTATGGATTTACCAAGGACAGAGTCAGTCATTCTTGGTACCTACTGATGTGAGGACAGCCAAAACCAGGAAAGCTCTGAAGAGGGGCTTTTCCTGAGAAAGTAGGTAGTGGCTCACTGCTGGCTCCTGACAACTTCACAGAGTTGGCCAAGGAGACCAGATCTGAGACAGGACAGGCCATTTCATTGGAACATAGTATGGCCCACCAGTCAGAGGACACTCCGGATAGTCACAGACCTACTTGGGGGAAGGATGTGTCTTTGTGGGAGTGGGTGTGGGTTTGTGGTTTTGTCTCATATTCTGAGAATAGGTAGGAATGGCGGTTTGTTTGGTTTGGAGGGAACTGTTTCTAGTAAGTCATTTGACAAGGCGAGTGTTTCTATGTCTGTTTATAGCACTGTGTCCCTGGTTGTAGACATTAGAAAAGAAAATGCATCAATGGGTGAGTCCTGTCTAGTAGAAAGCTTCTCAGCTTTCATCCTGCCCAATTCATGAATGGACTGCGGCTTGACTTATCAATGGGGAACACCTGCTAACTTCTTAAGTTCCTGTTTTCTTCCTGAATTGTGTGCACTCTCCAGAATAGGCTCATGGTTTTGTGTCCATGATATGTACCTCCTCAAATCTCTGTGACATGGCCATGTACTGGATAGCTGAAGGGAATGGCGAGCATCTCAGAAAGCTCAGATATCAGTGTGACCAGGAATGCCTCAGTGGAAAAACCCTGCTTTGGACATTTTGCTTACCTATTCTTCTGTTGCCCTGAAAGTCAGGAAGGTCTTTGCATCAGGTGTGTCATGTGGGAGTGTTTTGGTTTTAATTGTGGTCATTTTTGTGGCCGTTGGAAGAGATGACTATGTCCACCTGGGCTTGAACACTTATGTGATTCCCCTTAGAGACTGAGTTCTGGAACTGACCTCAAAGAAGTATTGGCATGTATTGTGTTGGGATTTTAGGAGGCCACGCATGAGAGTCGCACTTGGAAACTGAGATCTAGGCCCAGGGAGGCTTTCGGAAGAGCACTGGAAATTTCAGGAAGGACATCACATGATTTTATTCTTAAAGACTTGGCAGCCATCGTTGCAAGTCAAAACACACATGGACCTCACATTGTAGACCTCAAATGCCTGGCTTAATGTGACCTTTTAACCTGTCTTTGGGAAGCCTTGCCTGTTAGAATTCTCCACAGCTTTCATTGAAATGAGCTTCTTCTCCATTTTACGGTTCCTGAATGAATTGAAACCCACAGTGCCTTCAACTTCATCCATGAAAAATGCCTAGATAAATATCATTAAAGTTTGGAAATTCCCATCACCTGGTGGCACTGGAGAACCTTTGGGTGTCCTATTGCTGATCATGAGTGTACCAGACAGTGCCTTGATTGACTGGGTTTCATGAAAATGGTATAGAACAGAGATGCCAGTAACTTGGAGCCTGATGAGTAGTCGGCCTAGAGCAGTGGTGTGCAGGTGTGTGTTAAAACATCTGTGGTGGGGTGATGTGGATATGCCATTGGCTTCCAAATGCCTTGTGACAGATATGGTGCAGTCCCCATACCCTTGTATGTAAAGGCATCTTGTTATATGGAGAGGTTGCAGGGCAATGTTTAGTATCAGATTGCTATGGTCAAGGGGGCAAGCTATGTGGGATATAAGCCAGGTTGGTGCATTCTCCTGCAGACCCTTACCCACCACACGTGACAGAACTCCCTCCATCACTGTGTCCCAGTTGAACTTCTCGTATTTTGTGAAGCAAATACCAAACTCCCAGTGCAGCTGCAAGAAACACCACGAAAATTGGAGGATGACCAAATGGCTTCACAGTCCACACTGGAAGACACTTAGCCCCCAGTGGCAACAGTTTACCTATAAAGAGAGAATTCAGCCCTGCTGCCTCATGTTCATAGGAAAAAAAGAAACCATGTCCTCCAGGTCATATAGATGCAGACCCAGCTTTGATGGTCTCACTACAAAGGAAGCTAAAGCTCCTGTCATCAACATATATTTCAGGTGCCCAACCTCAGAGGCAGTTTTTCAAAAAGTCTTTAGGCCAGCAGAGCTCCATGTTTTTGGAGTTTTTACCCTGTCCCTTACTTTTTGAAACTTCTCTACAACCTCGAAGGTTGTGAACTACTGAGCATTTTCCATTACCGATATGTATTCACAGATTTTCTAACTCTTCTCCTCTAATTGTGTCTTACTTGGGGTGAAGGAAATGTCAAGGCATTGTTCTGAATGAGAGTTGGAAGATTTTTGGGTAGCACATATTTGCCTACACATTGGATTCATTTTCCAATTTTCCATTCGAAATACTGAATCCCTGACTGTCAAGGGTAGAAGCAATTCTTTTTCAAAGAACAGCCTGACACTTACAAGAAACAGCCACCAGGAGACATCCTGTCTGGAAGACATCCTGTAGCCATATGTGTTCCTGAGACATCCTGTGGCCATCTTTCTTCCAGAAACATCCTGAAGTTATCTCACCTTGTGAAGACATCCAGGAACTGCTGATAAGAGAGTTTTCCCAAATCCAGCATTTTAATACCCATGTGTGAACAATAAAATTTTGCAGCTTGATCAGAACTCCTGTGTTGCTCTCATCTCTCGTGTCTCTTGTCCCTTCATTCCTCCCCATCTAGGTTCGCTGCCCATGTTGATGTGTCCTGCCGGCCGGGACATCTGGCGCCCACCGACTGGGGCTCAAGCCATTGACTGAGGTGGAACCCCTTCCTCCTGGAAGACTTGGTCAAGAGGAGCCCGCGATCGTCTCAGCAGACACCACCCGAAGACATATCCAGGAAGAGGGTGGGAATGATGCACGGTGAGTGACCCACCATGTGACAAGCAGTATCGTCACATGATTTGTTTATTTCAGGCCTCAAGGAGTTCTTCAAGACATGGGGGGCACATGTTAAGAAAAAGGAGTTAAAATTTTTCTTTTCACACATAGGAGCATTGTGTCCATGGTTTCCTCTTGAAGGGACCATTGATGGCAAAAATGGCTTAGAGTAGGAGACTGTTTAAAAGATTATTATGAATCCTTTGGCCCAGAAAAAATGCCAGTTCCCACCTTTTCTTACTGGAACTTATTTAATGAAATTCTTAAAAGTTTTCGCTTTGACAATGGTACCTTACAACTTGTCAGGATTGGGGAAGAGATTATGCAAAAGACCTCTCATCCCTCCTCTGCATGCCCATCATTAGTATAGACATAGACCCTTCTCAGTCTTCCCAGGACTCTGAGAACCTTCCTGGTCCCCCTCAAAATACGACCCTAATTAATAAGGCTCCAATGATTAAAAACCACCTTTATCCAGTTTTAAATCCCAGAGACACATTGACCCCTGGGAAGGACGCTATCTTGGAGAAGGAAGCAGCTCTCTACCATTCAGAAGACCCGCAACCTCTCAGGACCCTGCCACAGCCTACAGGATTTACACATCCACCTCCCTCCTATATCCCTCCTGCCTTTTGTGCTCTGGCCCTTCAGGGGCCAAGTGCCCCCCCAGATATTTTTTCCCTACTTCCCCTACCTAACCTCGCTCCCTTGCCAGCATCCTTCCAACATAGACGGGAAGAGATGCAACTTTTAAAATAATTAAATTCCCTTGACTCTGAGCTCTCTTCATTAGCCTTAGCTATGGAGTCAATGCAAGCTGGCCCACAGCGGTCTAATACAAAGTCGAAGCCACTCCATCGGCCTGTTCTCACCTTCCCAGTCACCACCAGTCAGATAGATAAGCCTGCCCAGGCTGAGGTCAAAGACTTCGATGAGGAACAAGAGGAGGAAGCGGGGGAAATGGATCAAGGAGATCAGGACTCAGAGGATGAGGAGTTCACCCCTGGGCAGGAAGGAACCCAGAGTCTACAAAAAATTAAGCCTATGTTTTCTTGAAAAACTTAATAAGGCTTGTGCTCACTATGGCCCCACTGTGACCTACACGTTGGCTTTATTAGAAATCCACAGCGCACAATGGCTTACTCCCAATGATTGGAAATTTTTAGACCAAGCTACCTTCAGTGCCGGAGACTTCCTGTTATGGAATGCAGATTTCGAAGACAATGTCGGGAAACTGCTCAAATAATTTTAACTAAGGCCTCCTCTGAATCTGGGACTTAAGATTAGCTAGTGGGCAATGCACCTTTTGACACTAAAAATAACAGGCACGTTTCCCTCCTGGACTCTTGGCGCAGACTCAGATGGCTGGTTTTCCTGCTTGGTGACACCTCCCTCAAAATGCCTCGGCTACTAATTCCCTGGCAAAAATTTGACAAGTGCCCCATGAGCCTTATAGGTAGTTTGTTCCCCGGCTTAACCTAGCTGCGGAATGCTTACATGAACCAAGCGAAGGTGAAAGCACCTATGTAAAACATCTTGCCTTTGAAAATGCCAACCCAGCATGTCAGGATGTTCTTCAACCACATAAGGATAAAGGGAAACTTTCTGAATTTATTAGACTCTGTGCAGGCGTGGGTGCAGCCCATGCCATGGGTGTCGCTTTAGGGGCCGCCTTTACCAAGGCGTTTCACAATCCTGGCTCACGTACTTGCTTTACTTGTAAACAACCTGGCCATTTTGCATGTGGGTGTCTGACAGGCAAACAAAGCCTAGGAATAGCGTCTCCTCAAACTGGGGCTTAACCGCCCCCAGCTACCCTTTTCCATAGAAGTGGTAAAGGTCATCACTGGGGCAGTAAGTGTAGATCTAAGACAAATGCCCTCAGACAGCCTATTTCTTCCTGCTTCTCGGGAAACTCCCTGCGGGGCCAGCCCCTGGCCACAACATCCCCCAGGACAAACACAGGAGCAATAAGGTTTGTTCCCTCCCAAACTCCCAACCTACCACAAAATCCTTCTCCACAATTGCCTCCCTCCAGCTAGCCACCCCAGGCAGCACAAAATTGGACCTCTGTGCCATCACAGTTACAATATTAGACTCAATGCAAGGGCCCCAGATAATACCCACTGGAATTATGGGTCCCCCTCCATCTCATACATGTGCCCTTATTTTTGGAAGAGCCTCCACTACCATACAAGGTGTTCAGGTCTTCGCTGGCATTAATGATAATGATTTCACTGAAGAAATAAAAATACTGGCCACTGCTCTTAATGGAGTTGCCGCCATCCCAGCAGGAACAAGACTTGCACAATTAATTCTCCTTCCCTTGGATTCAGGAGGCATTTCCACCACCCAAACCTACCTCGGGGGGCTGCCTTCGTAGGCTTCTCTGATGTGTATTGGGTTCAACCCATTTCTCACAATTGACCCACCCTTACCTTACTTACTGAAGGAAAGGAATTCCAAGGAGTTCTAGATATTGGAGCTGATGCCACAATTATTTCTCAAAAATACTAGCCATCAGGTTGGCCCCTCACTCCATCCTTGACTGACCTTAAAGGGATAGGAAAATAAAAAAGTCCTCTGGTCAGCTCAAGGTCTATTAGCTGCACTGATAAAGATGGTAATAAGTCAACTGTCACTCCTTTCGTTGATTCTGACCTCCCTGTTAACGTATAGGGTGGAGATATTTTGAGTCATTGGAAGTTATTCTCGCCAGTCCCAATTCCATGGTGACTCATCAAATGCTTCCTATGAATTTTGTTCCTGGTACAGGCCTGGGGATACTGAAACAAGGACTGGTGGAGCCTATACAACCCATAAAAAAAACAAATACATGTGGACTTGTGTATTCAGATTTTTAGTGTCGGTCCCTGACCCTCCTGTACCCCATGCAGATAAAATTATTTGGGAGACTCAGACTCCTGTGTTGGTGGATCAGTGGCCCCTTACCCAAGAAAAATTGGAGGCTGCCTCCACGTTAGTGCTGGAACAGCTGGCAGCCGGCCATGTAAAGCCCTCAACCTCACCATGGATTACTCCTATTTTTATTATCAAGAAAAAAATCAGGCAAGTGGCGCCTTTTACAATATTTGTGTGCCATTAATAAAGTTATGTGCCCGATGGGAGCACTACAGCCAGGCATTCTACACCAGTGGCGATTCCAAAAACCTATTGTAAAATGGTTATTGACTTAAAAGATTGCTTTTTTACCATTCCTTTACATCCTGAGGATAGACCCTATTTTGCCTTTAGTCTCCCTCGCATTAATTTTCTGGGCCCTATGCAGAGATTTCAATGGAAGGTTCTTCCCCAAGGTATGGCCAACAGCCCTAGTCTTTGCCAAAAATACGTTGCTCAAGCAGTAGACCCTGTGAGAGAGCGATGACCACAAAATTATATTTTACATTATATGGATGATTTGTTAATTGCTGCACCTAATACCCATGACCTTAATAATTGTTACTTGGACTTTTACAAAACCTCACTACCTTGGGACTACAGATAGCTCCAGATAAGTTTCAAACACAGGACCCTTATACCTATTTGGGCCTTAAACTTCAAGATAATCAGATCCAAATTCCTAAAATACAACTATGTGTGGACCATATTCACTCACTTAATGATTTTCAAATATTACTGGGGGATATTCAATTGCTAGGAACATATTTAAAATTACCCACTTGTGTACTTTTGCCCCTTAATGATATTTTGATAGGTGATTCCCACCCCTCCTCCCCTCAAAAGCTTACTCCCAAGGCATGACATGCATTAAACCAAGCCACAGAAGCCATTGCCCAAAAGTTTGTTACACAAATTTCTTATAACCTTCCTCTGGTTCTGGTTATTTTCCACACTCCTCATACACCCACAGGAATATTTTGGCAGCGAGATCCACATTTTAAAAATAAAGGCTGCCCCTTGCTTTTGGTCCTTGTACCCACCACATCCTCCAAGGTTATTACTGTTTATCTTGCTCAGGTAGCTTCTCTTATTTTTAAAGGTCGTTTGCTTTCTCGACAACATTTTGGCAAAGACCCTGATAATATTTTAATTCCATATACTAAGGACCAAACCCTTACTACAATTTTTACTACAGACATGGATGAATGGGATATTGCCCTATCAGGCTTTTTGGGAACAATTCATAACCACATCCCCAATGACCCCCTTTTAAATTTTGTCCAGTTACATCCATTTATTTTTCCCAAAATTACTCAAAAGGCTCCCATTCCTCAAGCCCTTACCTTTTTTACAGACGGTTCCAGTAATGGCCGTGCAGTCTTTGTTGTCAATAACAAGCCTACCACCTTTGATACTGTCTATCAGTCAGCTCAGTTTGTGGAATTGTTCGCCATAACACAAGTTTTTATAAAGTTTTTTGATAATCTTGTTAATATTTATACAGACAGTGCCTACATTGCTCATTCTGTGCCCCTTCTGGAGATTTCACCCACCATTAAGGCTTCTTCCAATTCCCCCTTTCTGTTTCACCAGCTTCAGCAGCTAATTCAGGCCAGAAAACATCCATTTTCCTTAGGACACATCATGACACACTCTGACCTTCTGAGCCCTCTAACACAAGGTAATGCCCAAGCTGATGCAGCAACACGTTCCATCTTTCCAATTTTTGTTGGCTCCATTCAAAAGGCCATGGAATTACACAATCTTCACCATCTAAATTCCCAGAGCCATCGATTACTTTGGAAAATTACCAGGCAACATGCATGAGAAATAGTAAAAGCATGCCCTGTTTGCACTGTCTCCCTCCCCATTCAACACTTGGGAGTTAACCCCCGAGGATTACTGCCCAATCAGATTTAGCAAATGGATGTTATTCATTTTCCTGAATTTTGAAAAACCAAATATATATACGTTTCTATAGATACCTTCAGCGGCTTTATTTTTGCATCACCACATTCTTGAGAGGCTACCAAGGATGTCCTTTCTCATCTTGTTTCAGCCTTTTTCGTAATGTGTAAACCAATACATATTAAAAGAGATAAATGTCCTGCATATACCAGTGCCAAGTTTAAACAGTTTTGTGCTACCTTGCAATTTTGTCATACTACTGAAATTCCATACAACACTCAGGTCCAAGGCATGTGGAACTTGCCCAGCTTACCTTAAAGACTTGGCTATCCCGTCTTAAGGCTTCCGCCCTTGTATTTACCACTCCCAGGGATCGCCTTAACCATGCATTATTTACCCTTATTTTTCTTACCCTAGACAGTGAAGGCCATTTGGCCACAGACAGACACTGGCATCCTTCATCCAATTCTGTTCGCACACCTGTTATGTGGTGCAATCCCATTACAAATAAATGAAAACGCCCACATCCTATCCTCATCAGGGGATGAGGCTCAGCTTGTGTTTTGGACCAAGAGCAAGCATCCCCAAGATGGTTACCAGAATGCCTGGTTAAACAGGTAAATTACTTACCTCAACCCAGGGACGGAGGCCCTCCCCCTGAGGACAAATTTTCCTCCATTTCAGATACAGCCAACAATCTGTGCGAGGATCCTGCTTAAGGCACTTCTGCTGAACAGGTTTGAACACAGAGGCCTTGGACCTCTAATTTCCAACATCATGGGGTACCTTTTTGCCCCCCCCCCGTGAATGCAAAGGAGGATTTTGGACTGAGGCTCCCACTAGTTGGACCCAGACTGCTGACTGCATGACTAAGGTGACTTACCTCCGTGCCAAGGTTGACCATAATCTCGGAGGAGTTCATCAGCCTAAATGGGTATGTGTTAACAAGCCAAAGATTATTCCCCCTAGTACAAGTAAAGCTCTCCAAAATTGTTCTGCAACTTGTACGCATACCCAGGCGATGCATGTCTCTTGTAATGCGTCGGCTTCACTTTGTGTTAATAAACAGGGAGAACAATTTTTTGAAGCCTCCCTAACTAAAACTCATGCAGCAGGGGGACCACTATTCATTATACCCCCATTCTCTTTGACCGGGGAGGAGAAGGCAAATACACCAAGCTACAGTCAGCTGGGTGCCAAGGCACTGTCGGAAAATCTTTCTACTGGACCATTAAGGCCCCTACAGGGGTCTCTGATGGTGGAGGACCCACTTATTCTGTCAAGCATCCTCAGATAATCAAACTTTTGAAACCCCAAATCCCTGAGCTCACATATCATCCCTTAATGTAGCCTAAATCCCAGTTCCCAGGTTTAGATACCAATACATTAGATATTTTGCAAACTACATTCTCCTAGCTTAATAATTCGAACCCCACCCTTGCTGGTGATTACTGGCTCTGCATGACAACAGGGGCAATCATGCCTATGGCAGTTCCTATTAATTCTATCATGGACAATGATAATACATGCCAACCCGGATTTCCCTTTAAAGTACAGCCTATAGGCACTTTTACATTATTTCTTTTAGGCGCGATGCAGAATAATACCTATGATATTGATGTTCGACTTACTTCCTTTGGAAATTGCTCAACAGTATAAAATTATTCCTCACCCACCCCATCTCTTTGTCCCTCCAATGGCACAGTTTTTATGTGTGGAGGAAACTCGGCCTTCCCACGCTTCCAGCGAATTGGACCATTGGTTGTGTTCTTGCTTTATTACTCCCTGATATAACTATTGTCCCAGGAGATGAACCTCTACCAATTTCTAGCCTAGACACTTTAGTCAAAAGACATAGGTGGGCAATACAGGCTTTACCACTCATTGCCAGCCTTGGAATAACAGCTGCTGTGGGCACAGGTACAGTGGCTTAGGCATGGCTATTCACTCTTACCATCGCCTGTCTCAACAACTTATAAATTATGTACAAACTTTATCAGGAACCATTAAAGATTTGCAGGACCAAATAAATTCCCTGGCAGAAGTGTTCCTTCAAAACAGACGAGGCTTAGATTTGCTGACAGCTAACCAGGGAGGTATTTGCTTAGCCTTAGGGGAACGATGCTGCTTTTATGCAAATAAATCAGGCATAGTACACATTAAAATTAAGCACCTTCAAGAAGATCCAGAAAAGAGACAAAGGGAACTATTTGAAAATCCCCTCTGGATTGGGCATAATGGATTTCTACCCTACCTTCTTCCCCTATTAGTCCCTTTGTTGGGTTTACTTTTAATGGTGTCCATAGGCCGCTGCATTATAAAGAGGCTGGTACAATTTATTAAAGAACAGATTAATATTTTGGTTTCTAAGCCCATACAGGTCCACTATCATGGTCTGGAGATGGAAGACAGCACTGCCAACATTTAAAAGAATGTTCAACCCTTCTCACAGGCTTATTAATTTTACATCCCCACAGATCTCTCTTTCTTACAGAAAACTATAAGTAACAGCTCTGAGCAACCATCTTCTACCCTTGCAATAAGGGTTCGTTCTCCATGGGCCCCTCCGCTTGGGGGAGGACACACCCTTGGAATGAGCACGTTAGGCCATAATAACGGAGGGTCCAGGAAGGACTGCAGGAGGATGGATCCACGGATCCCCAAACACAAGACCTCTGAATGACACGCTCTGGTGCATGGCGGTTGGCATGCTATCCCCTCAAAGACGTCTCCTCCAAAAACATGCCAAAGCCAACACGAAATCTCCTAGGAAAGATGCTCGCTCAAATCAGGAGATATTCTAAGGCATCCTAGAGAAACAGAGCCACTATCAGCCCCTAAATCCATGGCCTGTAAGGTATGGTCGAATATTTTATATAACAAAAGGGGAGATGTCAGGGGCTAGAAGGAAGTTCTCCTTCAAAAAATAGACTGACACAAGAAACAGCCCCCTGGGACACAACCTGCCTGGGAGACATCCCACAGCCATCTATCTCCTTTTGACATCTGGCTACCATCTGTCTACCTGAAACATCCTGAGGTTATCTCACCCTGTGAAGACATCCAACAACTGCTGATAAGAGAGCTTTCCCATCCGCAGCATATACATACCCTCTGAGAATAATAAAAGTTTGCAGCATGATCAGAACTCCTGTCTTGCTGTCATCTCTCGTGTCTCTTGTCCCTTCATTCCTCCCCAACTAGGATCGACACCCAATTTGATGTGTCCTGCCAGCCGGGCCATCTGACACTAACCCATACCCTCCTAGACTCTGATGACAAATCCTAATATGATGGAGAAAAATAACCCAAACAGAATAGAAATACAAGCAGTTCAGAGGAGGCATGGTGTATAGTTGCACTTGCCTTTTGCATGATATAGGGTAGGTGTTATAAATCTAGTTAATTTTTAATTGAAATAGTTCTCCATGTGTTTTTAAAGTTAACAAATATGTGAATTCCTGTCTCCCTTTCTCTGTAGCCGATTCAACACATGTATTTTTATATGCACATATAGAATCCTACCTGGTATCAGATGTACATTCTTGTGAGGTGGCTGACTTGGAAGATACAAATTGTGAGAAGAGATCACTCCTCCTAAACGCTGTTGGAACAGAAAATTCAACCTATGGGTGAGCCTCCTAGTAGAACAACATTATACATAAATCCATGTTCAGTAAATTAAATATTTTTGCATCTGTGGATGATATATACTTCATGATGAATTTCGATTGGCATATATATTGCTACATTTTATTGTCTGGGTGTGTGTTGTGTGTGTGTGTGTGTGTGTGTGTGTGTGTGTGTGTGTGTGGGATATATATATATATA